>NC_143576.1:13318669-13469045 GCF_048544385.1 Mastigoproctus giganteus
AGGGAAAATAAATTGTACCGAGTTGTCGCCAAAAGTGATAATTGGATGCTGTTTCATGGCCACTTTCACTTTTGTGGCCTAGTTTTATTTTAAGGCAGAATGATATTGTGCAGTATCTGCTGATCGCTTTATCCAAGATCTACACTAATGCAAAAAATTTGAGGACATAATTTTTATTTATTTATTCAGTTTTAACTGAATAAATAAATAAAAATTTATTTATTTATTCCACTTATGCATCCTCATTCCACTTATACTATCCTCATCTATTTATTTAATAAGCATACACTACATAAATAATTATGTTGCAATTATCTTTGTTAAGGGAGTTCCTAAGAGATATGTTTATACAGGGCAGGACATAAGGCGAGGACTGCTTGGTTTAAGAAGAAAGCCATCTTTCTAGCAGATCTCGAAACGAAAGTTTTTCTCATTTTTGAAGTCAGTACATGAGTAACCTGAAACGCATTTTGTTTTCACTTATGCTTCAACTAAATTCCTGTTTTCGTTTGATTCTTTTTGCTTTTTCTGGCGACCAATTGTAACGAAGTTTGAAACTGAAAATATGTTTCTAGCTTCATTTTAATCAATTTTTTTTTTAAATTTAAAAATATATATTTTAATTAATACGTGTATCTGTTGTTGAGGTAAAAAAAACATGGTAATTTATATATTTTTTTAATAATCAACACTTTTCTTTAAATATCGCGTGATCAAGATGACTGCTAAAGAGTAAATTTAACATTTAGTGGCTATATTTAATCTGTTTACTAGTTTAGTTTTAGTTGCATTAATTCATACCCACGAAAGTGTTACTGAACATTATTATTCATAGCTTTATGATGTTTTATGAAATACTTGTATAATACTGATACAAACATATTTACGCTTCACAAAGAAAAGAAAAAAAAAAACCCTAAGGATAAGAAGATAAATAATGTCAATGAAATCATCGAACTGAGCATGCTCCATGATTTATGTTCTTCAGTGCCAGACTTTTTTTAAATGGAAAAGCAATAGAGAGAGAAAAATATCGGCGCTCGAAATTGTTACATTTTTAAGTTTCACAGGTTTCCTCGATCTATACAGTTCTTTAGCTTACCCATTATCACCCTTCCTAAATGACAGCACGTGTCCTTTTGGTTGCTGTTCGTATAGTCCGCATCTATCTTGCTGCCGGGGCATCGATCTAACGTTCTAAGTTGAGAGACGGTCGACCTCATGACCAACCCCTGCGTGCAGCGACGATTCGGTGGTGTGCGCGCTGGGTGCTTTACTTCCATTCAATACACCTGGCGGCGCAGCCAAACTTTTGAAGCAGGTATAATGAGAGTGTGTATGTATGTGTGGGGTTTAGCCCGAGGAGCGAGACAGGTGCAAGTTTTCTACCTCTCCACGACCTATTGATATCATCTGTGTACACGCCACGCGACTGTTCTCCAGCCGTGAACTATTATTATATTCCTATTCTGTCCCCTTCGATTCCCCTCCCCGCTTTCCTATACGTAAAGCCTCCTTTCTGTCACCTGTGTCAGGCACGGCACAGGATCAAAACACCCTCTACTGATGACGGAACGGTTTGAAAAGCGACAGTAATTTTCATTTCACTTGCTGATATCATTATCCATCATTAAATGCCGGTTGGCTTACTCTTGTCGGTAATAGAACTTCACAAAACCGTATGAACATTATGATTGGCTGTACTGGCTAATTTTAGAATATTCACTGAATTAAAAAAAAAATGGGGGAAACAATACCTGCAAACTAAATGCACAGATTTCATGAAATTTTATTTGGTAAAATAACTACCACTAAGATTCTCAACGGTGTTGTAAATATACCATTTGTTCGTGTTATGCTGATTTCACGATCGCCTCACTCTTAGTTTGATGACTGACATTGCTGTCGAAATCATTAGAGAATGAGTTGAAACAAGGTTTCTTTCTTTTTTTCTTTTTCTTTCTCTTTCTTTTTTTTTTTTTTTTTTTTTTACTCTATGGCTGTAACAAATCCGAAAACTCAAATATATTTTAAATACAAATAAAAATCAAACCAGATATTCGTCTTGATGAAACAAAAAGAATTTTTGTTTCATCAAGCATTCAAATTGGATAATCAGATAAAATCAGCCTGATTCGGAATTTCTGTACGTCGTATTGTTTTATTACCGATTTCAAGATAGCCATTATCGTGAACATGTCCAAATGAAAATATCCAACCGTTTGAATGATTCTTTAAGGCGTAGAGCAATAGGGAGAGTGGTAAGAAAATAAATATTTAAAAAAAGGGGGGGGGGAGGAAGCAACGCCGAAGTGGATAGGGGATGAATGTGATTCGTACTTTTGTAAGCAGACTGTGAAACTAGTTTCAACAAAATACACAAAGTTTATCCCGAAGACTCGTTTCAGGCCGTCCTCGTGTGCTAAAGATGACTGTTATATGACCCTTACTACGAGGCGTCAAAGCTTGTATCCATGCATACCTCTATACAAGGCAGGAGGCTTTATGCATGGCAGCCACCACTGTGTGTGTTCCCATGATCCATCTGCAAAAAAGTACCCGAATTGATGCCAACAGCATATTGAATGGACTCAGGAGTAGGGGGCTACGGTGCTCTTCACTGATAAGTCGAAATACACTCTTCAGTCGAATTCTGAATACGATTTTCATTTGGAGGGAGAACGGGGAGCCAGATTCCATTCCGATAACATTGTGGAAAGGACATACTGTATTTATTTTATTATTTTTTGGATGATGCAGCATAAGCCATAGGCTTCCTTGCACCATGTGTGTCCATTGTTAATACTAAACTACACGAACACGCACTGCCTACTTAAATCTTGGGTGGTGGTTTAGTGGTATCGACTTTGATCATTGTTATTCTATCTACAGATCACCATGTGTTCCTGGGAGGACATCGTACGATTGTAGGGTATCGAAATGATTTTAATCGTTATGCTCATCCTTTTGCAGAGGTAGCAGTCTTTGGCAGTAATCCACATGTTCATATTTGTTTCGGGAAACGAAACAAAAATGAACGTTTTTGTTAGTATGCCTTCTTTAGCAGTTAAGGCCATGTGGCACCAGTGCATTTATTTTGTAAATTGTGTGGTCGGTGTTCCTGCTTTGCTAGATTGAAAGCTTCGGTTTCAGGAGGGGGTAGAAAACCGCGAAGTCCTCGCCATAGACCGTCCACCTAGGCAACAATGTGAAAAATGTCCATAAAAATTCCATCCACCGTGCAATCTGCACAGATTTTAATGGACGATAATGCGTGTACTTGCAGAGCTTTCCTAGATAACTAACGCCTTCAAAGAGAGAGTATGGCCGCTATAGAAAGGTCAGCCATAATTCCACACCTTAGTCTAAGTTTTTGACTCACTACTTAACTAATAGTCAGTCAAAAACTTAGTCAGGAGATTCCTGCAAGTTGTGAAGCAATGCAATATTCCTGCATAGAGCACCCCAAGCTTCCAGAAACCTCCCGAGTTCTTGCGTCAGTCCTTACGCAAGAATGGAAATTGATATCTCCAGTCTCGTTCTCAGCATGAGAAATCGATGCACGTATTTTGATAACCATAGAGATTATTTGCCTTCTTAGGAATATGTTTCCGTGGATTATCAACGCGCCAGTCGAGCCACTCACGAAGTTATTTGAATAACTCTGTAATTTGAGAATTTAAATTTTTCCAATTTGCGTGTAATACGTATTAAGACATCAGAATGAATGATTCACCATTACATTATATTATAATAAATGGTTTTTGATTTATTTATGTTGTTTCTTAGCTTCAGGATATTAGTTTAGTCGGTTGTATAAAGTTTAATAGCTTTTAAACTACACGGACTTTTTAATAGGACTTTTGAAGTCCTATTAAAATGTTTTCGGTAACATCAGATGTGTGAGGTTACTACAGATTTCAACACACTAATATAATAAGGTGTCTAGATTTGAAGTGGAGCAAACCGACACGCATGAAACAAAACAGTTCACTGCTGTATTTTTCTTGTTTCATACACAATGTATTTTGTTAGAAACTGATGCAAGCCTACTGCTACCCTCGCTTGAGACTAACTCAGCCATGTGAAAAAAGCCCATAAAAATTCCTCGCATAATTTACGGAATTCAACCCAGGCCTTTTCCACCCGATGGTGATTATATAGGAATTAACTTGCGGAATTAACTGCATATTGGAATTAACCGGTAGAAAATGGCTACCGATTACAAATACTGTCGTATTCTCCTAGAGTGGATCTTATCTGTTCAACCGGAATAACTCCTTCCAAATACTGTGGCTTTAAACTGCCAGATTACTAAAAAGTCAACATCAGCCATCCAGTTCGTACCGCGCTGTGTTTTTGAGCTGGAACAACAATTGTTTCTCATCTGTTGTTTGTTTGATCAAAATCCATGGTTTGATTTTGATTCACCTGCCATTGTTTTTAATTGTTCTTGTTTTGTGTTACGATGTTCATATTTTTTTCTCTTTATACTTTCCTATTATATTTATTTTCCTTTTTTCATATGTTTTTTTTTTATTTTTATGTAACGTATAATTTCTTATGTAACTTTTGCTTTCCCAATTATTTTAAATCACATGTATCATTTCTATCTCAATGTAAAACTCCTGGCCATGCCGTCATGATGAGTATTATTGTTTCTAGTACTTGTACCGTATTTAGCAGCAATAAAGATAATTTATTCTATTCTAGGGCATCTCAATATTTATAATAATGTAAACCATAATTATATGAGAAACGTAAAAATTTATTTTTACTTATGTATTTAGTTGAGCTCTTTGCAGTGTTTGTCATTCCTTTGCTTTCTTTAACCAAATTCATAAAATCACTACAACGCAGTCCTTTAAATGATAAGTTTAAATACGTATCGGTTCAGTTTTTGTGCTAAAACAGCTAATATTTCACTGAGTTTCGTGCATTGTATGGTTGGGTTGGGTTGTCTACTTTTTTGTATGAAAAACCAAAGTTTTGTAGCAACGAGAAAACTGTTTTCTACTCCGTGCTTTGATTTTATATTGTGAAAGCCCTTCACCACGAATTAGAGTAAACCTGTTTCCTTGATTTATACTGCCCTCGTGGATGGCACAGTTAGTAAAATCACCGTCCTCCCCATACCAGGTGTGAAAAGCCCCGAGTTCGAATCCCGGCTTTTTTTCACAACGTGGCTGAGCTGTTCAGTCGAGGGGAGCATGGTTTTTTTCTCCTGGAAATTCGGGTTTTTTTGTCCAACAAACTGGCAAATCGACCTCAGCACACACGCAGTTTACAGACATATACACGGCGCAACATGGTCTCAGTTACGAGCCCAAGACCCTATAACTGTTATTGTACTACTCAGCTTCAATGTGTATATTGCTGTTTTTCAAAGTATATGCTATTACCCGTATCTCTGTTCGATATTTTGGATTCGAGTCGTCTTTCCTGTAATCTCATGGGTACGTAAGTAAATAGGCACTGTGAAGACCTGAATAATCTAATGAGAAGTAGCAAATTTAGTTTTTCATTGCCGCTTGCAGAATGAGGCTATGCCCCGTTTGTTGTTCAATAAATAATCGGTATCAAATAATCTGACACTGATTCTATTGTTGGCTCTGGGAGATGAGCCCGAACTTCGATGTGGGTCCCCGTCAGGCTATTGTCCACCAACCAATGTAAAACTCCTAGCATTACTGCTGTGAAGGGTGTATTGTATTGTATAGACCACTTTTGTATACAATAAAGATTATATATATATATACATATATTTAATCCTAAATTGAATCGATTTTTTTTAATAAGCTAGATTAACTGGCATCTCACATATTCTGTATATATATATATATATATATATATACTGAAAGGACAGAATTCATGGGATACCTGGTTCCCGGGCAACGCGACGCTGTCACTCCACCCCTCTCGCTAGTGGACGAACCCACCTCTTAGTAGGTTTGTTTGTTTGTTTTAGAGTTTTAGGGCCCATTAGCATACTTAGCAGGTATATATATATATATATATATATATAGAGAGAGAGAGAGAGAGATAATCTTTAATGCCCTTCACGGCCAAAAAGCCAGGGGTTTACATTTTTACAGCCTCCCGAAACTTCCGGGAAAATCGAACAATTATTTACAAAAAAAAGGTAATTTTACAAATGAAAATATATTTTGATACAAAGGAGAGAACTCCTTATGAGAGAGGCGCCTCCGTAGCCAGGTGAGCAGGAGCAGCAGCAGTGCGTAGCACACGCTTCTTGATTAGATCGGGGTTCGAGCTCGTGACCACCAAATACGGAGGATGCGGAAAGGTCATTAAATGACCACCGCATATCCCCGGAGCAATATGGCCTTAGTTGCTAATGCTCCTAAAAACCAAATAACAAACAAACAAACAAACCTTATGAGAGTTAAGTTTGATTGAGCTGACTTAACATCGAGATACGACATCGGGATGTACAGTTGATTTGGAATGGTTATATTATATGTACCGACTACCACCACTCTCTTTGACTTTTGCTGTTTTATATGGTGTAAATATACGCTGTAAACAATTTCATTTCTTCAGAATTTGAAAGAGTGACAGGAAGACAACTTCCACTTTCTGTACTACTTTTCCTTTTTCATTCTACTAACTTCTATTTCGTGATGGGTCCCTCTGTGATCCTTCTCTTTTCTACTCTATTTATCCAATCCCATCCATTACCCATAGTTTACCTAACATGTATATTCTAAATTGCACTTACAGAGCCTTCACCTCTGTAAGTGTGTCAAGTTGTAAGTTGATCGTGGCCGCCTTGCATGGCCGGCATTTGCGTTGGTCTCACCACAAGACGTTTGCGAGCGGCAAATGGGAGAACCCTGAGGTCCACTAATTTTAACATATGAATATGAATATATGTAAACTCTTGGAAATACTGGTGTTACAAAATAGATATAAGCAAGTTCGACGGCAATACCACCAAGAGATATTAGACATAAAAAGGCTTTCCAGGAGAATATGGTGAGTTCCCTGGGGACTAGTTTACAAGTTACTGAAAACAAGATCTGCCTGGAGACGTGTTTGCTTCAGTTAAAACTGCGGAGAATCAGGACACCCTTCTACTATTAATAGATTTCTTGATGTAATCATACACCAGGACGATGGAACGTGCGAGCTCCCGGAGCAGGTGGAAATTAAAATAAAAATTCGACTTATATTAGGCAGTCAGAGGAGCCTCCTTTCACATTTGAAGAGGTAGACAATGCAATAAATTCAGTGCACTGTGGGAAATGTCCATGTTTTGATGGTCTTGAGGAGGACGTCCCCAAAAGAGCCTGGAAAGTTGCTTCTGCTTTATTCTCAAGCTGCTTAATTCTTTTTTTCAACATGGAGTTTTTACGAAAGCCTGGAAAAATGCAAATCTTAAGTTACTTCTTAAACATCCGAAGAAATCCGAGGACAACCCGACTTCCTACAGGCCCATTGCCTTGCTTCTAGTTATGGTCAAGGCACTGGAAAAAGTGATCACTAATCGGCTATTATTTATTCACACCAATAAAGCATTATCGTCTCCGGATCAATTTGGGTTTACTCGTGACCAGGGGACCGAGGATGCAATCACCAGAATCCTTACTTTGCAAAAGGAAACTGATCCAAAATACCTGCATGGCCTCTTTGTGAACTTCAAAGGTGCCTTTGATTTGTGTAGAGTGTAGAGTGTGTTTAGTGTCAAAACGGCACCAGGGGTTTCCCCCATCTCCGCGTGCTATACATGTGGGTGTGAAACAGAACACTGTCAATGCCAGAGGTTTAAAAGTATATGGATTTTGTATTTGTGTAGTGTCGTGTACCGTTGTTCATCTGGTCATTTAGCCGCTGGGCCCCTAATGGGACCCAACGTTGCCCCACTCCGCCCCGTGGAGGCAGACCAGGTACACTACTTAGTTATTTACTCTGGCAGGTCCTGCCACCTAATTTCCTGAGATTTCAGTGGCAAGGACCTATAAAAAAAAAAAAAAAAAAAAAACTCGCTATAGATAGGGGTCAGCCAAAACAAAGGGAGTACTAATTGGGCGATTTGATGTTGTTAAGTTTTTGGATGTAGGGCTCAAACAATTTGGAGTTGATTCAGACACTAGTTGTAAGTTAGAGAAGGGGAGGGAGACTGAAGACTGGGGGGAAAAGACAGAGATACGGGGTCCATAGGGAAGATGACCCCCCAAGTCAGTGGAGCAGGCCCATGCCCCACCAGAGTGAAAAAGAGGGGTGGCGAGGGGGGAGGACACCAGGGATGAACTCCCCCTCCCGCCAGGGAGTGGAGGCAAAGGACCACGCAAGAGAGCGTGGCTAGGGAGGCCTAAAGGCAGCAGCTGAGCTGTACTGGTGTAGGTTCTGTCACTCCTGGGACGAAGGAAGAAAGGAGTGTTTTTTTTTTTTTTTTTTTTTTTCCTTTTCCTGAGAGGACTGTCATATCCAGGAAGTTTCTTACTTTGATCTTCAATGGGTGGTGTTTGGGTGCCTAACCCGTCTAGCAGTGAAGACAGACTGCGCAAACTCTGTAAAGGCGACATAGCGCTGCTCGTCCATTATAATCAGGTGCTCACAATTCCGGGGATTTTCTTGCATTTTAGTGGCAAACCTTAGCCGGAACTCATCATATTCATGGCAATCATACATCACGTGATCCCACGTTTCTTCATCCCCGCAGTGACACAGCGGATCTTCTTCTATGCCTAGGGATGTTAGCTTCGCTTTAAAGGGTCCGTGGCCTGTAAATAGAAATGTAGAATGGAGGCCTGGTGAATACCAGGGAGGAGGCTTTGGACTGATGAGGTTCACAGAGGGAATGAACTTTTTGGTTATCAATCCTTTGTTGGTGGTGTCCCATGTCTCTTGCCAGGTCCTGTACATAATTTCAGAGATTCTCTTCCTTTCCTGTTTGGGGTTGTTATCAAGGTTAAGAGTGATGCCTGCTGTTTCAGTGGGAATACTCTTCTTCAATCGTTGATATAATCCTCTTCTTATTACCTCTAGGTGTAGGGGTATACATCCAGCTAGCACCTGCAGAGCTGGGGTGCTTACTGTACGGCACGCCCTTGTTACGGCAAGGAGCATAGAACGCTGTATGGAGTCTAGTTTACGGCGATTTCGGTCGAGGGAGGCCCTAGTACACCATACTGAGGCTCCATAGCAAGCTATTGGCACAAATATGGCATTATAGATGAGGGCCAGAGCCCGGCGCTTAAGGCCCCAGTCTGCACGGCTTATACGGATGATCATGGCCGAGTATTTTTTTATTTTCTGTGACATATATTTCAAGTGAGGATGGAAATTTAGCTTCATATCTAAGACGATTCCTAAATACTTGATTTCTGGGTATAATCTTATGGAGGTGTTGTCAATTTTGATAACCGGTGGTCTTCGTAGTTGAAGCGTTCCCTTGAGCAATATAGATTTGGTTTTCTCTCCCGAGATCTTTAGTCGGTGAATGGCTGTCCAATCCTGGAGCTTAGTTAGTGCACAATTTGCTCTCTCCTCTAAATCAGCTCTTGTGTCACCATGCACCACCAAAACCAAATCGTCAGCAAACGCAAGGGGTTGAGTCATCCCCAAGTCCATCCCAAGGAACTCGTCCAGGACGATGGACCAAAAGAAAGGCCCCAGGACCGAGCCCTGGGGACAGCCTCGGGAGACCTGGCTAGTGACAGACTCGTACCTGGTACTAACATGGACAGTGCGGTGTTCAGGTACTCCTTGACACAGCTATAAAGGTTGAGCGGTGCTTTGGCTTGTCGGAGTCTTCTGAGAATACTTGGCCACCACAGCCGATCAAACGCTCCAGCAAAGTCAACTGTGATGGCTAGCACATACTTGCCTTGAGTGCTTGAAACAGTAGATATTAATTTAAGAAGAGCATCTTCAGTGCTGCAACCAGCTTTGAAACCGTACTGAAGTGGAGAAATGAGGTTTTCTTTAGAGTAGCATTTTGACAACCTGCTGAGGAGAAGCCTTTCCAGAAGTTTGCCTAGGACTGGCAAGAGAGCAATTGGCCTGTAAGATTTTGGCTCTTCAGGTGGTTTGTCTGGGTTCTTCAAGATGAGTTTAAGGCATACCTCCTTCCAGATAGCAGGAAAGTGGCCTTCCATTAGGCATCTGTTGAAAGTGGCGAGCATGGTGTTAGGGAAGTAGGTTGCAAATTTCTTGATAACATCCACCTCCAGGAGGTCATTGCCAGGAGTTTTATTTTCTTTAGTTTTGTCCAGTGCAGCTTTTAGATCGTCATTTGTAAATGGTTCTTCAGTATTTTCTGTTGTATAAGAATCGTTAGCGGTAACAATCTGTAGTTGCTCTTCAGTTAGCTGTGCATCATCTGTGCCTTTGATTTGTTGGCACAGTGCCCTGGAGAGGTTCCGGGAGGCCGGGGTTTCTAGACCAATCTTCAAATTATTTACAAGCTATTTTTTTCCAGCGCTGAATCATAATTAAGACTAAACAGGTCTCCAAACATGTTACAAGGGGTTGCCCACAGGGATAAATTCTTGGCCCCCAGTGTTGTAATGTAGTGTTTGATTCATGGATCGTCAAGAAATTTGAAGGAACGAAGATGATTGTCTATGCAGATGATCTTACTATCCTTGTCCGCGGCAATTCAAAGAAGAATCTGGAAGACATAGTTAACTCCGTCTTACAAGAACTTTCAACTTGTTCTGCAATTTAGAAACTGCAGGTTTCAAGAAATAAAACATCTCAGATGCTTTTAAAAGGAAAATTGGATAGGGAACGTCCGCCACTTGTAAAGTATAGAAGCCAGACAATTAAATATACCGCCATAACAAAATATTTAGGTATTCAACTTGACGATGCCTTAAGTTTTCTGCCACATGCAAGGTATGTGAAAGAGAAGTGTAATTCTTTCTTATCCCGATTGAGACAGGTAACCAGGCAGGAATGGGGCCTGAGAGATCATTCACTCATGTTATACAATAATTGTGTTTTTTTCACCTATCATTTCTTATGCAGTTGGGCGTGGGGGCGTAGGGCCAACAAGTCTGCAATTATGATACGCCTCTGCAGGCCCAGCGTGCTGCCCTCCTGATGATGTCGCGGGCTTGTAGAACCACTTCTACTATGGCTTTGCAAGTATTATTGGGAAAATTACCTCTGCGCTATGAAATACAATACAGACATATGATGTATCACCTGAAGAAATCATTACCTGTTACTTTGTATGATGTGAAACTTGACCTAGATGCTTTTTGCTTTATTTCTTTTACCTTCTAACTATTGGGGAGTTCCTCTGTTTGATCCTCCTCTTTTCTATTCTTTCCTACCTCTCCAGTTTCCAAACTTCTCCTTCTATTAGCCTTTTCATTTCATCCTTATTTGGGCTCTACAGGGTCTTTTACTCTGGTTTAGTCCAGCAGGTGATAATAGATTCTGGCCGCCTCCACGTGGCGGGGATGGGAGGTGGAACATGGTGAACAGGTGTTGCTACTTCCCATCTGCTAAGAACTAGGCACCGGCCGACAACATAACAACACACCATATCACTACACCTACGCATCCAACACACCACATAAAAATAGCCGGTTTTGGCGTAAGCTTCTACACAATTATTATTATCATTAATATCATTTTATTTCCACATCAGTGGGCACCCCTGGAAGAACAGCCTGTTCGGCTAGAAGGGTGTACATTATGCAAATTCCATTTTAATGCATTCATTGGAATTGCAAGAGATCAAAACAGATTGCAAATACATAACAAGGTAAAAATCAATACATAAAATAATAAACAATAAAATAAATAAATACAAACAATAAAAAACACAGTAGTGAATCCAGGAAAGCCTTTGCAGGGAATTCTTTTCACAAAGCGCTTATTGTTCTTGTTTATAGAATTCTTTCACTATGTCCTGTCTATAGCGCTTCGAGCTGCAAAAAAAAGAGGCATCGATTCCCAGGGAGTTATACATTCAAAACGTATTTGCCGGGAACACTGACCCAAGGTATTGCACATTTTACAGACAAGATTGTAGACAAAGTGTTGAACTGCACCGGGTTCTTTGTGAGGTCCGAGGGTTTGCTGAAACATCCCAGATATCAGGCGAATCCATTTGGCCGCATAGAAGTTGTTCCAAAATGTGTACATTCCTCTCTTTGACTATGGTTTCCCAGGGTTTCATGCGCAGGTTTGTATAGAGCACACTCTAGAGATGGTGAAAGGGTAGCCCATCTCCCTGTTTAGCCATCTCAGGAGCCAATATTCAACCCTCAGGAATCTCTTCAGTTGAGTAGAGGAAGCTCCTGAACTACCGAAGCGTAGAGCGGTACGGGTGTTAAATTTCTTCGGACGTATTCCAAGAGGAACTCCCGAGGCCTAAGACCGACCAACTCCTAAGACCACCTCAAGATGGCCTGGCCATCTTGAGGTGGTCTTTAAAAGTAAGCCCATCATCCCACTTCAACTCCAAGTCCGTGTGAGAGTGAACGTTTTTAATGGTGGTCCCATTTATTGTGAGAATAATTTCATTAATAGTCCTCTTTTTTGTGAGTCATCTGAGCTGCTTTTTGAGGATTTAGTTTAAGTCCCAGACATCCTAGATAATCTTGGAGCTCGAACAGTACTATCTGATTTTCATAGGCGACTGCCTCAGCTTTTGTTGGAACTTCGGATGTGACCAGCATCTTAAGATCATCAGCGTATGAAATGAAGTTTGGGTGCTTCGCAAGGAAGGGCTCTAGTGCTGCGGCAAAAAAACCATGATGAGAGAACTCCCCCTTGTGGGATGCCGACAGAGGTCGTGGTGGTCATCTCAAATCTGTGATCATATTTGATAAATATTTGCCTGTTGATGAGGAGTTGATGGAAGACAGCAAGAAGATTACCTTCGATTCTGAAATAATGCTTCAGAATTTTAACTAGCTCTGTTGTGCTGAGTGTGTCGAAAGCTGATTGTATGTCTAGGAATAAGATTTCAAGTTGTTTCTTTGAGTTAAGGGCTTTTTGGATTTCCCAGCTGGTCATTAATAGATTTGATAGCGTAAACCATCTAGGAATAATATGAAGATGCTGTGGACGCCCATTGAAGCAGTGATCGACTAAGGTGGACTGTATCGTTTTTTCAAACACTTTTAGCAGTCCACAGGAAATATAGATTGCTCTGTAGTCGCTGGGATCTTTTGGTTTATTAGTTTTTGGAACTGGTAAAGCATAGTAGACATTCAATATTGTCGGTGTGATACCAGTCTCGAGGATGCGGTTGAAGAGGTAATGTAACAGGTCAATCACATAGAAACTGCATATCTTTAGAATAAAGAGTGGGAATCCGTCGGGACCAACTGTAGATTTATTGCTCTCATAATCATTTCCCTTGATACCTTAACATGCGCAAGCTCGGTCCTGGCGTTATCTGTGATGGCCGCTACAGGGAGGGGCGGACGTTTTTCCTGGTCAGAGCGGAAGGTTGACTGTATCCACAGTTTTATCGTTTCTTCATCCATTTCCACCTGACGACCACGTGTGGAAGCGATACGCTTGGAATGCCTAAGTCTTCTCTGGATATATATACGATGCATACATAGGCCGCCGTAGCCTAGTGGTCAGGCGCACGGGTGCATAAGTACACGTGCCTTGAGTGACCGGGGTTCAAGCCCGTGACTGCTGAATATGGTGCTGTTTCTTGTATTCTCTCTATCTTGTGAACTCCTCTGACTGTTTGGTCGTCCCGGAGTATAAACAGAAAATTTATTATTTATGTGCCTTTTTCCAAACACTCAGGAAATTCGCTCTTTGTTTGTTGTAAGCGATGTGATCTAGCATGGAGCCAGACTTTTACCAGGTTCTGTAGGCTTCTTGCTTTAGATTAAAAGCCTCTTTCGTTTGGGAGTTGAACCACCACTTAGTGTTTGAGGAGATTTTGATTGTCTTCGACGCACCAATGAGAGCAATGTTTCTCAATTCTTTAGAAATGGCATTAATTGCCTCTACCACTGGTTTGAAGTAGAGATTATTCCAATTAAATTCTCTGAGTTCAGTGAGGATAACACTTGGCCTGACTAGATTGGTTGAAAACGTAGTTACTGTTTGTACCGGGTCCGCTGGTTTGGTCGCAACGACTGAGGTTGCAGGTGCCTGAGCAATTTCAAACACTATTGGTAGGTGGTCCGACACGAATTTGGAGTTATAGCGTATGATTTGTATTTGTTCAAAATTGTGGTAGACGCTGTCCAGGACTTGATTTCCTCTAGTCGGTGGCGTATTCAGTTGGATGAGCCCCCAGATCCTCATGGTATCTTCCATTCCATTTCTTGCCTTGCATCCTTGTATCTTGGCAGAGGCAGGTTGAAATCTCCTAAAATGGTTGTTTGGATATTGGGGCATAGATGAGCAGACATCCATGAGATAAGATCCTCTCTGATTGATGAGGTGTGTCCTGGTGGGAGATACACAAGGCTGATTTGGATCCTTTTTTTCATTTTTGTTGAAAATTGCAGTGATTGTTTCATAGTTTGATGTTTTACTGCTGTAGACATGTATCTGCCTGAAAGAGGTCTTGTAGAATATGGCAACACCACCTCCTCTCTTATCCTTTCTGGAGTTTGCAATGTATTGATAATGAGTGGACGAGAGGAGCAATCCAAGTTATTTTCCCTCAGCAACCCATGTTTCTGAGATGCATTTGAAATCAATGTCTTCCTGGAGGAGCAGGATTTGCAAGGCATTTGGCTTGTTAGTAAGGCTCCTAACATTTTGTAGAAAAAATGCTACTGTTGTTTGGGTTACATCCTTTTGCATCTTGTCAATTGATTGCTATTGGTGTACACTAGGGGACTTGTGGTTGGTATATTTTTTTGTTTCGATGAATGGCTTAATTAAGGTCCTTGTCGGCCATACTGCTGGGTTAAGCACCTCATGCAGATGTGCCCGAGGGCAAGACAGAACAAACGAGGAATATATATTTTGTTTTAATGGCTCTAACATCTACCTTTACACCAAGCTCTATGTGCAGGAAGCTTTTTATAGCAGTGGCCTGGGTAGTAGGCGCTAACCTAGTGATAAACAGCTTGGCCCGCGAAGTCACTGCTGTGATGTAAGTTTCGCAAACTTGCCTAAGCTGGAGAGTTTCCATGAACGTTTCCGTCCGCTGAGTACACTTAGTGGCTGAATTAAGGGCGTCCGTTCCGTCTGGTTCTGGCATGGTGCATCTGGTAGACCTGTCCACATTTGTGCTATCATCTGCTGTCTGAACCACTTGTGCATAAGATCTGGTGGGTCCCTTGGCGTCAATCCGGGGTTTTATGTACTGCTCGCTTGGCATGGGAAGAGAGGGCTGAGTTAGGATCTCCACAGCGATAGCCGAAGGCTAGTCCAAGTTCTGTCGAAGGGGTAGTTGTTAAAGTGGAGCTGGGTAGTTGGTCTCCCTGTGAATGCGTGTTGCGGGAGGGGGGGCCGAGGTGTCCGTTTGGATGGCATCTGGTCACTGTGATTTTGCTGGTTCTCTATAGTTTGGTTGGTGGGGTACGTTGGACCTGCTCTGTTGTCAAATTGTCTGGAATGAGGCTCTATCTGTGTGCTTGTCTCCGCATCAGCCTTGCATTTGTATAACTTAACAAGTTCCTGTGACGATAGGATGTTGGTAATGACCGAGTCATCACCCAGTTTGGAGAGCTCTGTTAGGTTTACTAGATCCGTGACCAGAAATGTTAGATCCTTAATTTGCTGTCTGAGCAGAAGTAGTTCATCTCTAATTTCCGCATTCTGGATTTTTTGTCGATAATTATCGCTCAGAAGTTTTGCCAGATTCTTTTTCATCGGTTTCACCATATTCTCAATATTGTGCCCTTGAGGAGACCTACTACCATATCCTCAAGATTGTGCCCTTGAGGAGACCTACTAAAGTTGTGAGGAGGAGGATCCTGGTAGGTAATTTCCTGTGTGGGATGAATGGTTGATGCGAGAGGGAGGGTGGTTGGGACAATTTTCAGCTCTCCCCCTAACAATAGGAGTTTCAAGGTAGCATGTCTGACTGGCTGGCTTCATTCCCGTTCCTTGTTCTGTAGAGAGAAGCTGAGGCTCGCCCATAGTCCTTGTTTCACATGACGCTTTATCCGAATCGTTGTCATCCTACGCGAGAGCTTGTTCACTGGGAATGCCCGTTTGGGTGGAGGGGTTTCTTTATGTTCCTTCGTTATTATGGAGTTGCGTAGGGCTGTTCTTCTTCTCAGACTCGACAGAGTGCCTACCACTCTTAGACCGTTCCGTGACAGGTGAACTGCTTTGGCAGGCTATTTTCGTAATCTTAAGCTCTTCGAGTGTTTTCTGACCTGAACGTGCGGCGCAATACATAGCCTCATTGTTGCTGATTAGTACCTCACACGGAATTTCATTCTCATTGACAGCTACGTGGTCCTCTGAGTTGCATAGGATACAGCGGCTAATGGGGGAAACCCTGGGGATCCGCCATAACAACACATGAATATCCCTTTAAAAATAATATGTAAACGCATACAGTACCTTTAGAAGTACTATATTTGCAAGAGTGATCGTGTTTTCAAAAGTGAGCTGCGCCTTACATCCCCTCCGCGCTGTGGGCTGTTATTACTATTGTAAATCCCTGGCATCGTTTAGCTGTAATAGATATTATTTGTATGAAGATTTTATCTCTTCAGGAAATATAGATTTATTCATAAACCTCCTGTGATACCAACAACACCATCGGATATGTACAGAATGATGAAAAATATTTGTAATATTAGCAAAACTGTAATTAAAATAAATAAGATACTAAGGCCAGTCATAATAAATAAATATACTCAGACAGAGCGTTATTGTCTTTCTACATGTTTAATATTCGTATATTTGAGATATTAAACCGATGGGAAGAAGATTTCGAAGTGTAAAAAAAGTAAAATTTTAAATTGCAGATGTTACAGTATGAAAAAAATTGCTAATAATAACAAATAAGATAATATTTGCTGTTATTATTATTGAAAAGTGGTCAGAGTAATGAGATCATTTATGCATTAAAAAATTATTTGCTATTCTAAAACTATATTAAAAATTTTAAATTAGCAGTATTGTATATCAATGTTTGACCGACATAAAAAAAAAAAAAAAAAAAAACAACACGAATTTAATGTAGAGTTATAAAAATTCCTGGGGAAATGCTCTGACTACGTCCAAAGATGCGACTGTGCTACAAGTTACAATTCTTAACTCACACGAAACCTTTTTATAAAATAGATAAAAATAAATTTTCTGTTTGTACTCTGGGAAGACCACATGGTCGGGGAAGCTCACAATATAGAGAGAAGAAACAGCACCGTATTTCAGTCACTGGCTTGAACCCCATCACTCAAAGCACATGTATTTATGTACCTTCGTGCAAGACTACTCAGCTACGGCGGCTGTCAATGGAATAAATGGAATAAAAAAACTCCCTTCCAGCGACAGCAACCGCGGTGTTGCTGTCACTGGAAGTGCCACAATTCATTGTAAAATGTCTCAGTCCGTTCAACCTCCAACCGCTCAAGTCCATCTTTAACGGAATTGTAACCACAAGAAATTTTCCTAAAGTCTTGAATAGCTACCTTGTCAGACCACATCCAAAAGTTCGAAACCCCACTCTACCCAGGCACTTTCGGTCGATATCTAACTCCTCAACGCTCCTGAAAATCCTGGGAAAAACTATACTGCCCACATTAATGAATCAGATTCTTGGATATAAGCCTCCACAGATCCACTACGGAATCCGAAACCGATCCACAGTGACGAACCTCCTTGCAACCACATGTAATATATTGTCCGCCTTTGAACAGCAAGAGGAACTCGCAATCACGTACCTGGATATTGAAGCTGCCTTTGACGCCATCAACGTGTTGGCGCTCCTCCGCTTACTGGAAGACCACTATCTAATCCAAGGTAATATCCTCTGGTTCATAGCATCACTCCTCTATGATAGGGTACTACAAGTCGATGCCTATGGACAATCGCACAAGAACGCAATTTCTGCTGGTGTTCCGCAAGGAGGAGTCCTATCTGGCTTATTATTTACAGCCATCATTACGCCTCTTGTCCGTAACAATGAGAAAATCATCACCTATGCAGATGATATAAAAATTCTAACGCCTATTGCTTTCAACAATCACGAAGCTACAGCAAGCATTAATAATAGTCTTATCAACGTCGCCTCTTACCTAAAACAGTATGGACTATCAACCCACAAAAAAAAAAACAAAACTAATGTGTTCTCTCTCAGACCAACCCCTACAATAATAGCTCAACACTCGATGGAACTGTAATATCTGCCACTCCTACACATGCGGATTTGGGAATAGTATTTGACCCAAAACTCCGGTTTCATGCTCGTGTAGACAAGCTCACTTCCAGAGCAGCCTCTCTCTCTCTCTCCGATGGCTAGCTAAACAACTAATTTATGTTAAGGAGCCTCGTTTAATTAAGAAATTCATCAGAACAATAATCTATTCTCCACTCCTCTATGCTGCTGAAGTGTGGGCATCAGCAACGACTACAACGAAGAAACCAATCCTCGCTTCAGAATTCTGGCTACTTAAACGGGCTAACCAACCGGAAAGCTTGTCTCCCACCACAGGACAGAACTACAGCCTTAGGTACTTCACTGGGAATGCAGCGACTGCCTGATATCACGGAAATACAACGACTGATAGCTACAGTTAAAATGATCACAGGTTAGATCTCAACACCGTCCATTTGGGATTCGTGTTACTGGCGAATACCCAAGCCAGAACTTCGGTCAACACCGATGCTCTGCTCGAGGAATCGGAGGCTTCATATCTCAGACCGCTTCCTCCCAAACCAAATACTACCTGAAGTATAGCACCTCGACGCTGACTTGCATAGGTTTTGTAACAATAAAACCTACAGGAAATATTAGCCTGTAGGTTAAGAAGTGTTAGCAGCTCGCTCCCATCCCAGAATCGAATAAGAAGACGTTCGTGTGCCCTCCACACCATCTGGCAAGCTCTCCTGTGCCACGACAAAATTCCTTTGACAGAGAAGTGCCATTCATGTATATTAGATATTTTTATTGTAAATAAAATTTTTAAATAATAAAATTGTAAATAAGATATTTTTATTGTAAATTTTATTGTAAATATAACCGTATGATGTAACTTGTAAATATAGTTAATACTGCGTAATGTGAAGAAATGTAATGACATGTTTGCATTTTACATTTTTAATTTTACAGTGTGCATTATCCATTATCTATTAACTACTTATCTATTCTGATGTGAGATCCTGGCCGTTTACCGTGACGGAACAATTGCAACTTCACTTAAATCTATATATGTACATTGTATTCATTTAGTTGCAATAAGGATTTTTTTTCTCTCTCTCTCTTCTCTCTAAATTCGTAATTTCCACATGGTTGTGAATTCATTATTACTCTTATACTTTGTAATCGACCAAATTTTTTATTCTTTTTAAGTTGTATATATAATGTTATCAAAAGAAATGGTAAAGAGTTTGAAATTGATATATATATAAAGGATTATAGCTACAGGTTACTACGTTAATAGAAGAAAGAACCCAACTATAAGGAATGTAGAAACCCCACACTCCTCATCTATATTATTATCTACACACACTTTACAAGATATGTTGAAACCAGATTCTTTTAAATAGCGATTACTGATTCACCTGAAAACCAACAAAATCATGAGTTTCCAAATGTTAAAATGGAATAATTATTTGAAGTGTTATTTAAGATTTCCTTCAGTAAAATCGGAACCAAAAATGCGCAAACCATCAAATACACTACCGTTAGTGGTCGATAGAAAACAGGCAGCCACTCCCAACGTGATACCACGTGAGCAGTTTATCGAGTATTCAATCCATGCCATCACGAACACTCTACTACCCTTCCAACTTCATATCCATATATATTTCTGTTGTGTATGTGTTTTCCTTTTCTCTTTTTGTTCAGCTCTGGAGTGCAGTCACTTCCTTCTCTTTGCATTCTGCCTGTCCTTCTACTGGCCTGCTGGTTAACAAGCCCAAGCTACCACAAGGCTCTGCCCTTTTGGGCATGACCTTACGTTTCGCATGCATACATTACACGAGGAAGCGACACGAACAACTTGAATATGTTGGGGGAAGAGAGGGGAGAAGAAGACGATCAATAGCAAACAACGGCGGCAGTTGCAGTACGAAAGTGTTCCAGTTTTCTTAGCGTTACAAGTGGTTGTCTAGTTATTCACTTCTATACAGCGAGAGAGAGAGAGAGAGAGAGAGAGAGGTATATACTGAAAAATAAGCAGAAATATAACGAGCATGTAGAAGGAATCATTATTAGGTTGATGGATAATGTTTTTACCAGTTATGTATTACGTAACCGTTAAAGGGCGAGTTATATATAACTGTTTAACCGAACCTAAATGACACTAAAACTTGTGTTATAATTATTCTTATTGTACGTACCATTAGGGGGAGTACAAGTCTCACTCTCACTAATCATAAAATATAATAAAATTTACAAATGAATGATTAACTTGGTGTGATGATATACATCAGCTGAAAGCCCCATTGGAACTTTCCTTCGCAGAATTACTTTGCGAAATGAAATATTGCAAGAAATTTCTCTTTTGTTGTCTTTTTGCAGACAGTCCACCTAGTACGGATTCAGGGTTTAGAAGGTTGTGTGTTTCAGCGAAGATTGTATTAAATGTCGTGAAGAATAAACAGAAACATTAAGGACTTAGTTTTGCACAAATTGATTACTGAAAAATATAGTTGCGGATTCATAACGGCAAATTTTCGTTTTCTGTTCTATCATCTACGAATATTTGCAGTATGTAAAAAGATATGAGACATTTAATATACACCGTACATGGTTGTTAAAATTAAAGTATCCCTGTATAGGGCTCTGGAGCGAGTTCTAAGGCTCGTATTGAAGAGAAATTTGGACAACAGGAATATAAATTTTCTTCAATAAAGAAAAGAATGCGCTCGCCATTTATTGGAAAAAAAAAAACAGTTACAAAATTTGTCACTATATGACGCTGTGGCAATACAAATCACTTGGACAGCGCTACAATTGTTCAATGTGTCCTCCATTTTGGTCAACAACAGTTTCCATTCGAAGAACAGCATTCTCTAATGCAGAACGTAACATGTCAACTGGAATAGCCAGCACATGACGTCTAATGCTGTCCTTCAGATCTGCCCAAGTTTGACATCCTTCCCGATACACCTGGTTCTTCAAAAAACCCCACAACCAGAAGTCGCATGGGGTGAGGTCCGGTGATCGGGGTGGCCAAGATGTCTGGAAACAACGGCTGATGATCCATTGGTATGTAAAGTGTTGCCTTAGCAATCTTTGGACACAACGGTGGATGTGGGTTGGCGCACCATCTTGCACGAATATGGTATCCTGAAGGCACCCACGTTGTTTCAACTCTGCTATTGCGAAATTTGCCAGCATTTCATAATATCGCTGTCCAGTGACGGAACAGGTGCGATGTCCAGTCGGTGTTACCTATTCAAAAAAATATGGACCAATCATGAATGTGGCCGTAAATCCACACCACGCTGTCACTTTTGGAGAATACAACGGGACATCTTGGATAACTCGAGGGTTTTCTACTGCCCAAATGCGAAAGTTGTGCGTATTCACTTGTCCATTTAAGCAGAAGTGGGCTTCATCACTCCAAAGGATTTTCCATGGCCAAGTGATATCCACTGTCATTCGCGCCAGAAACTGGTGCGTATGTGAAACGAATATCTGCATCACCATGCTTTAACTGCTGTAGCTGGTGCATCTTTTAAGGATAGTACCGCAACACCTGACTCATTACTAGCCTTACAGTGGAATACAGCATGTCCACTTCACGAGAAACGGCTGGCACGCTGGCACACTTGCGCTACCACACGGAGATTGACTCGATAAATCCACGACAGTCATAGTCACATCTTCAACACGAGAGGAGTCCACTCGTTTTCGATCTCTACCTGGTTGAACACCAAGATGTCCTATCGCTTCAAATGTCGCAATCATTTTGTGGACAGCACAAACAGTCATAGGTCCACGTGGGTCTTCTGACGCCGGAATTCTCTGATTGCCGCAGCTGCATTGTTGCCGTTCTGATAGTACAGCGTCTTCACTAATAGCGCCTTTTCCTGCAACGTTGTTGGCCTTGCTGCTGTAGTGCAGGCAAACATCTATTGTATGATTTTGAAGAGACTGCTTTGCTTTTATGCAGTACAGTAGAGCTGAGTAGTGGCAATAACTTACGATTATGCAAATAATGTAATTTATTTACATAATCGTAACTAAGATAGTTACTGAAATTAATAGCATAGCTTAATTTGCGGTACTCACCTTTTTATATAATCTGCAATTGACGTGTTGAGATAGGATAAAATGGCAGTTGAGTTTAAAAATTGGAATTAATATGGATACGTTTAAATTTGAATCAATTTAAATCGGTACTTTAAGAATTCTACAATTTATCTAATTGCTAAGATAGTTACACGCCATACAATGACAAAATTTGTAACAAATTTTTTTCTCCAATAAATGGCGAGCGCATTCTTTATTGTACCTGTTGGCCAAATTTCTCTTTAGTACGAGCCTTAGAACTCGCTCCAGAGCCCTCTACATAGGGATATTTTAATTTTAACTACCCGGTATTAATGTAAGACCCATTTCGGTGGAAATGATATCTATTAATTTAAATTTATAGAGAAAGAAAGACGTGATTTCTTAAGATATAATTTCTTGGATTATTCGGGAAGGTAAAACCGTAATGAACTTAGCAGTCGTGTCAGATCTATAGCCATCCTCATCACAATAAGGGAGAGACAGCTAACTAACTACTGAAATTGATAAGAGTAATTCATACGGTAGAAATTTAATCGAAATCAGATATATGCCATTTTCGTTAAAAGTGATTTCTTAATAAGCGCTTTCTCAAACGCGTAAAGCGTCTTCACAACGTCTGTCCATCCGCATGTCATTACTGAACTCCAATCATCGGGTTCGATGAATTTTTGTCTGCGTCTTTTAAAAGGTTTGTCGAGCCATTGGCAATTCGTACCCCCCTCCTCAAATTTCCATTTTAAGATTGTCACCAATTTTTCATTTCAAATGTTCTCTTAGTTCCTACCTGGAAAGGTTTTAAGATCAATTCTCTTCCTCCCGACTTATTAGTGTTTCGTATGTTTGAGCATTACTCGAAAATTAAAAGTTGGATGGACCTTAAATTTTCGTTTAAGGAGGTGAATACTGAAATAATAAGCTTTTGCTGGAAATTTGATGAGTAAATTGACAGTACTTCAAGCCCTAGCTGTATAATTATATAACTGTTTTGTTGGTCCTTGTAGAGATTTTAAGTTCAATTCCGATTTCATATCACTTCCCTCCCACCAGTTACAGATACTTTTCGATAAATCTGAAACATAACAGCAATATACATTTTAATGGCGTACGTTGAAACAAGTGACATATAAAATACAGCATCATTTGTAGACTTTTTTTTGCAGTTACAAAACAGAATAGTATAGAATAATTACATTTCTTGGACAATTTCACAAATCGTTTTTACAGTAGTATTATCCACAGGTCCGTTTGATTACACCGTTCTGAATTGTACATTCATCGGACAAATATATCAAAATTCTAATAACCTGCAAGTAAGTTGCAAAATTTGACGTTTGAAATAATTTAAAAATAAATAATTCCATTATTTCAAGATGATACTGTTGTTTTATCCAGTTTTCATCATAATAAAGAAGTGTAACTTCATCTCCTTTTCCGCATCTGGTTAAGTCTTTTATATGAATCATAAGTTCACCCTTTAATTTTTCCACTTAGTATCTCAAAAAGACGTCAGTTAGACGTCTTTTTTGGAATACTAAGACGTCTTAACATCAGACGATACTAAGACGTAAAAAATACGTCACTACTTTTTCTCAAGACAGTCCAATTCAGTTTGAGTCAACTTGATCCTAGGGCACCATCCGGGAAACAGTCCGCATTCGCAACCTACAAAACATGAGATTAAACACATGATGAGTTTAATCTCATGTTTCAGGTTGAATTAACAACAATGTTGATTCAAGATTCCAGCAACAGGGAGGACCATCATCTATCTGCGAGTTACCATCCCTTCCACGGGGAGGTAAGCCTATACTAACAGAAGCCCTCCGTCCAAAAAGAGACTTTTACTTACCTATTTAAATATTCAAAGTTCTGCCAGGATAATAACAGATCTGGTAATGTGTCTTCACACAATAAGTGGGTCTCTTCCTCCAGTCGTGTTCTCAAGCCTACATAATTTGTACAAAAAAGCATCATGTGGAGGGCGGTCTCCGACTCTCCACAACTACACAGGTTAGTATCATCAAACTCCAGCTGACAAAACCTCGAAAGAAAACCATGTCCATTCAGCAGAAAATAGGCGTGAAGCCCGAACTGGAGCCACGACTTACGCGTGTGGTCAGCAGTGCGAACGAAAGTATAGGTAACTTTTCTCTTATCAGAATTAGTCCAAAAATATTGCTGTATGAACACTAACTCATTGATTCTCTTCCCTCCATCAGACCCCTTCCCCCTCTCCAACCTGGCACGACGGGTTCGGAAGAGAGGATTGATGGCCCAGCACGTCCCCAAAATCTCGATGGAAATGACGTATGCCGAGCGGCATACGTCAAGCTAGTTTGTATAACGAGCAAGTCCACTGGAGTCTTTACAGCTAACTGTCAGAAGACACAGTCCCCTCAAGACAGGAGGAACTTCGCCCGAAACCAACTAACTCAGTTTTGAATTAGTCGGTTTCAGGCGGGGTTTGCTCTTTTTTTAGGCTCGTTATGATATATATGTGTAAAGCGCCTGTCGTCTGTCCGTCCGCAAGTAATAACCCAGCTTATAGTCGATGAGCTTTCATAAAATTTTATATTTGGCTCTTATAGAAATGTTCGTTGAGCCATCCCAAATTTCATTAAAATCGAACCAATAGAAATCCGGCAATTATTTTTCCTTCGTCCGTTTGAATCTACCCGACTACTACTGGATGGATTTTTATAAAATTTTATATTTGCCCGTTTCAGAGCTATTTGACCGAATTTCAAAATTTCATTGAAATGGGACTGATAGAAATACGGCTGTTATTATTTAATTTTTTCATACATATCACACACGCTATCCATATACCCTATATCCTTCCTAAAATGAGGCCTCCAGACCTGTATGCAGTACTCAAGGTGTGGTCTGACCATTGCCTTATACAAGGTGATAATCATCTGCTTATCTCTGCTAGCAAAATTCCTGCATATCATTGATAAAACCTCATGAACCTCATGCAGCCTGACTGCACTGCTCAGAAAACTTCATATCTGCACAATTACCCTAGGTCTTTTTCATTCTCCACTACCCTGAGTGTAGTACCTCACAGTTTGTACGTTACTCTGGGATTACTGCATCCCAATATGCAGTACTTTGCATTTGTCAATGTTAAACTTCAGTTGCCACTTCTCAGCCCATCTCCCGAACTTTTCTAGATCCTGTTGAAGTAGCGTTCTGTCATTACTGCCGTGCGCTGAGGAGACATGAATGGGCAGTGAGGTCAAATCGTTATGAAATAGTCAGGCATAAAAGTTTATGAAAATCAATCCATTCTAATGCGCAGAAATTCTCTCCTTTTGCGCATAAAAGTAGTTCCCTCTTGATTTTTAATGTGTACGTATTAATACGTTAATTAAATACATTTATTAACTTAATAATTTAAGAAATTTAATCAATAGGGAATACCAATGACTATATAATATTAAATGACGCTCTGCAATTAGTAATTTAGTGGCTGAAGAAGGATGGGGTGATAGTTTATGAGGATAAGTGTGAGCTTATGACTTTTGTCAATTCACACAGAAAAAGCAATTTGAATTTTTTGTATTCGATAACGTGATTTAAAAAGTTAGTACCTTGAAATATTCGGGTATTTGTATCAGAGTATCACTTTCCTTTGATCTCTATGTCTCAAACATAGTGATGTCAGCCAGACAAAAAGTTAGGCTTTCTTAAAAGAATTAGCAGTTATTTTCATCAATTAGAATTATTTGTTTCTTTATCAAATTTTGTTAAGCCTGCCCTAGGATATGCTTCACAGGTTTCGTCATCCCATGCAGCCTACCAAAAATTAGAAATAGAAATATCCAGAAAAGAACAAAACTATTTGTTTTAAAAGTGTATTACAATACAGTGAGACATCTTATCAAAAGCAGTGTGAATTCTTTGAGTTAGAAACGCTGGAGGAAAGAAGTGATAAAGCCGATTTATTATTAATTTAAATACTTTAATGCAAAGGTGGAACAATATACAATCAGCTTTCTACCAAAAATAAGTAAAAAGTCTTCCATTCCGCTTTGAGGCAACCATTACAGTCAAACTTGGTTCTACACCCTAGTACAGTGGTTTTCAACTGGGGGGGGGGGGGGTGCCGCAACAACCTTCCAGGGGTGCCACGTAATTTGGGTTTAAGTTACTTAAACTTATTTTTTTAAATTTATATGTATTCATTTCATTATAAAAAGGTGTGCGGTATCTTTTTAATTTTGTGGTGATCTATAATTGATCTTTATTGATCTCTCTCTCTCTCTCTATATATATATATATATAAATATATATATCCGTATTAGGCGAAGAATTATTTGTAAATTTTAACATTATAGATAGCTTAAGGTTGTTAATGAGATCAGCACCGATTAATGTCATCTAAGTGAAAGATCGTGCATTACATCGGTCTGTATTGATATGTTCTAGATATGATAGAATATGGTATAGTAAAAATATATCGGATTAGCAATGAGGTAGCAGGTTGAGTGAGATAAGGTGCATTCTGCAAAAGACCTGTGCGTCAAAAACGCCCAAGTAACGTGCAAAGGCCAACGCCGGCACTGTAGCAAAACCTAGAAGTACAATATGTAATATAAGGTGAGAGTAAAACAAAATGAGATAAAACGTAAAGCAAAAGGAGATAAAAGTAGTAATGGTAGTAATATCTACCAGCATAGGATAAATAATACACGTGCTCCACTTCTCGGTCTTTTTATCTTCACGTTCACCGGTGATAAGCATACTTACTTATATATTTTTCACCAGGAATTTGTTCTATATATATATCAACCATTTGGTCCATCATATCTACATTATGCTAAGTCCTTATTATATCTTCAGCTTCCTATTTTCTGTTACAGTATATCTCCTACATCTTATACGATGTGACACTTATAACCATAAACCAGGATCCCTTTCTTTAAGGGATGGGAAGTTACGCTCCCGGTTTCTTCCCACGTACAATTGTATTCTCCCCTTTTTCTATACTTTTAGCCATATACTATATAAACCTACGATTTTCATACCTCATGAACTATTAGAGCAATTCGAGGGGGATTGAGGTACTATTGCTATTCTTTATCCTATTTCCGTTCTCCTTCCTTTAGCCCATGCTGCCTGTTCAACATAGATAATATAAATATATAACTACAGTGGATGGAACTCTTGCTCTATTGTATTCTTTATGCTACTATGCTATCTGTCGGGCCAATAGTCATCTCGCCCGTAAACTACTAATTAAAAACCTGCTTATTACCAGCGTTTGGCCCTTATATCATATTACTTCCAAATTACCTTACATACTAAATTTGCTTATTATCAGCTTTCGGCCCTATATTATGTTATAATACTGCTAAATTACTTGACCTACTTTGGTACTATATTATTACTATTATACTATCTTACATATATTCGAACCTAGTTATGCGGGCAGTTGACAACAGAAACAGATAGCTACGTTAATTATGGGCCGATATATTGAGAGGGTTAGCCCTAGATAAAGTCCCGTTCAATATATCTACTAACCCATAATTAACACATTTTTTATAATTTTGCCTTATTATTTTATAATTTTACTCTATCATATTTCAATTTATGTTACTACCATTACTACTTTTATCTCCTTTTGCTTTACGTTTTATCTCATTTTGTTTTACTCTCACCTTATATTACATATTGTACTTCTAGGTTTTGCCACAGTGCCGGCGTTGGCCTTTGCACGTTACTTGGGCGTTTTTGACGCACAGGTCTTTTGCAGAATGAACCTTATCTCACTCAACCTGTTACTTCATTGCTAATCCGATATATTTTTACTCTACCATATTCTATCATATATAGAACATATATATATATACACAGAGAGAGAGAGAGAGAATCGGATCTAACAGGAAGAAAATTGAGTAGGGGTGCCACAAATTAAAATAAATTACTTAGGGGTGCCGTCATTAAAAAAAGGTTGAAAACCACTGCCCTAGTAAGTTCTTTGAATGAATAAATGTTTTGTTCGTAACTAAGCATCCCCTCACAAACTGTCTACTCTCTGGTCTACTGTACATTAACCAATCTCATGTGTACGAACTTTAAAATCTTGGAAGCCCTCAATAAAAAAAAAAAAGAAAAAAAGGCAAATCTCCATGTTTATCTCGGTCTTTTACATTAATATTAACGATTTGTTGCTTGTATAGAAAACTTTGTTGATTGTGATATTCTTAGTGGTTCATTTTCAGAAGAAGTAAGCTGACCTATAGGCAGTATGATATTGGTGTCCCACAGAAGTAGGTTCCTGTCCGCCCTCTTATTTTCCTTTGCTTTACGGCCTTTTTAAATGAACATTCAGACATAATGACTTATTTAAAACGACACTAAATTATTGTGCTCATATACCTCACTTGAAAAGCTGTCAGTGTATCTAATTCAATTAAATTTATTTATTAACATCTGTCAGTTACTTAAAACAGTAGCGGTTCTAGGTAGGGGTTAAAGGGGCCGTAGCCACCTCTTATCATCAGAATAATGGGGATATTTTCACTTCTGTATCAGGCCTGACGTAGCCCAGTGGTCAGGAGCGAGAGTGCATAGCACGCGTTCCTTGAGTGGACCGGGGTTCAAGCCCGTGACCACTAAATACGATAAATATTTGTATCGACGATTTATCGTAAACTCTACTGACTTGGTTGTAGTGCCGGAGTATAAACAGAAATTAAAGCTTAATTATTCTCTGAACACTGTTTTAGTTCCACGCTTTAAGTCATTTAATGCTCTCTTTTAGAAAATCCCGGGATCGTCACCGTATGTATATATACATGATACATAGTTGTACATGTATATGTATGTTTAGAAAATACTGAAGCATTTTCTAAACTTTACATCGCTGCTCAAATATATCCCTTTTCTTAATTTCAGTTTAAATTTGCTAATAATCAGTGTTTCGGTCATTTGACCCTAATAAACAAGGATACTGTCTAACACTTTCCACCTCAAAGATTCTATTTTAAAATTTGAAATGTTTGTACCTCTGCTTTTAAATAGGTTGACGTGTTGAGGTTCCACTATTCTTTCTGTTATTCTAATTAATAGAAAATGTAGAAACGATCCTAGTAATTATCGTCCCTGCACCATTTTATACACTGTTGCTAAAATCTTAGTGAAACCTTAAAGTATCTTAGTACCTGCCTTTCTCTACTTATTATAGTCATCGAAACAGTTTTCTTCTCAAAAATATCTTCTCTTTCTAATCTCACCGAATTTCCCCACTCTTTACTTACTAATTTTGATAAAGGTAGGCAGATATTAAATTTTCCTGGGTACATTTCATGATTCTGATTCTGTTTATCCAACCGTTATTCTCAGTGACAAGGTGATTCTTTTTATCATGTGAGGGTTATAAAATATTGTTTAGAAACAGAGTAGTATTGGGAATTTCATGCCACAACGTGTTAACTGTATCCATCACGTTTGTCAATAATGTGTCGCAGTCTGCGTGCGAAGCTGTGAAAAATATGCTCCAACACGTTTCTTCTTCTGATGCAGAAACAGTTTCATCGTCAATCGCTTTCTTCAGCGAGGAATGGTTTGTAGATTCTTCTGAAACACGTCCTTGAGATAATCCCAGAATGAGTGAGCAAATAAATGTTGTGATCGACGATCTGTGTGTGTGTGTGTGTGTGTGTGTGTGTGTGTGTGTGTGTGTGTGTGTGTGTGTGTGTGTGTGTGTGTGTGTGTGTGTGTGTGTGTGTGTGTGTGTGTGTGTGTGTGTGTGTGTTGCTTACTCTTGAAAAAATATAAAACATAGTAAAAAAAAATTAAATTCAATTAAGCTACAGGTACTTGTTATTACAATCTGAGTTTTAATAAACAATCAGGATTTTACATAAAAACTAGCCATAGATTTATATGACGTGAAAAAAAAATGAATAAAATAATAAGATAAAATTTTATCAAATACAGGTCATAAGTCAAGTGCAGCCATTTAAGAGTCGAATATATAATGAAGAAAGTTGGCCAGTGTTCTGTACAAACTCGGACCCCCCGCATAGGAGCCAGTGTAATCAAACTAGGTAAGCCCTTCTCTTTCATCCTGGTGATTATTATATTAAAAGTATTAAAATATGTCATCAGTTTTTAAATTTTTCATGACTCACCCAAATTCTTTAATTTTCTATCAGTATCAGCTGTATATCAACTGTATTTGTGTATAGCAGAGTGCACTTTTCAGAATATACTGCTATACATCAGTACAGAGTTATGACATATATTCCAGTGCCACCAGTGGCTCTCTCCCTAACTTTTACTGAACAAAGAACGCAGCAGCACCACCATTGTGTCGTCCAGTTTTCGTTTTCTCCAGAGCTGCCCTATCCCCAGGGGTTTTCGACTCTTAAAAAAAAAAGAAGGAAAAAAAAAAAAAAAAAAGAGGAATAAAAAAAGTAAACCTATTCTGTCTAAAGGGTTTAGCTACTGGACTGTATTTCTTATCATGTGAGGGTTATAAAATATTGTTTAGAAACAGAGCAGTATTGGGAATTTCATGGCACAACGTGTTAACTGTGTCCATCACGTTTGTCAATATTTTCAGTTATATATGCTGTAATAAAATGTAAAGCTTATTGAAAATAACCGCTAACACCGGTCTGGTTGATAATAAACCTGAACTACATTTTAATAACAATTTCGAAAGTTACTTGAAATTTTCTCTATTAGGTCAGATTCTTTTACAAATAAAAAAAAATGTTGGTGGAGGCTCTTCTCGTTTGCCGGTTAATTTTATATAAAAATACCGACAAAAAATACGTAAGGACAGAAATATCAAAGGCTACATCTTCCTATCAAACATAGATGAATTTCTTATACACTGCACTGGGTTAAACTTTTGCATTTTGAGTTCTGTCATCCTCGGTACTTTTTTTTATTTATTTTATATCCTTATGGAATCCTCCATTCATAAACTACCTAAATTTTCTAGGAAACAGTTGCGATAAAAGTGCAATAAGTACACCTTGACACTAATATTACATCTTAATTTTCTGAACTTCTCCGGCATGTTATTTATACTTGTAATGGTCTCATAATCTGGGTGTTTTATTTTTTTCCAAAAAAATTGTGTATTATATTTTTAAATCCAGTCGAAGCGTCTCTTTCAGTTTGAGTCATGGATTATTCAAATATAGAGTCCTGCAGCAGCTTGTGAATTTGAGCTCCAACAAAAAATTCCTGCTTTGATCTTTTCATATGTAAGCGATGGCAATTTACTGTATATATACCGCAAATGATTTCCTTCTTCATTCAGGGCTTCGACAAACTGTTTTATTAATCCCGATGCAGAGGAGGTAACGTATTTTGCTTTGCTCTACTAATGGAACGTCTTTAAGGTTCTTTGAAACTGGTATCGATCTTGATGGCTACACTTTCCTTTCCCAGTGTTCACTTTTTGCTCTTGACTATCTCACTCGCGTAGAAAGCTAGGCATTTTTGTGTAACCAAGTTGTTGGCCGAATAGCACACCAATAAGTTTAAAATCTCCATACACTAGCCAACCATGATCCTTGTACTGAATTGTTTCCAAAAGAAGCTTAACATTTTCGTAGTTTTCATTTGGGTGTGCTGAATGGGCTACAGGAATGGATCCACACTTGTTTCCATTGTGAAGAGGAGAGCTCAAAGGAGATAAAAGGAGATCTCCTTTGAGGCTTTGCTTCTGTGAGTCAATAAACAGTCACACTCTATCGTTGCAATATATTATTGAGCGTTCTTCGGAAAAATGGGGAAACAATGCTTTTTCACGATGTTTATATCATGAAAAGACTATTCCTGTATCTATCAGATTCTTAGATTTTTAACTTTGACTATAAAAGTTCAGCAGACCCTTTGGGTAGATTTAAATCTCTCATGAGATTGTTGAGTTCACTTTGTGTAAACAGTTGTGGTCCAGAGTTTTGAATTTCTATTATTTCTAAAATATATTTGGATTGTTCGCACACGAGTTGCCATTGTCAAAGACACAGAATGTGAAAATCACGTTAGAAGCAAATGCTAACTGGCATAATATAGTAGATACTATCAGAAAACAACCTGAATGTGGAAGAAACACTTCGCAAGTTTATATAGCCACCTGACTTACAGATCTCGATATTGCTATGCCTGTTAGTCATATGAAGGAAGTGACGTGCATATCACATGCTACTTCCTTTCTTAGATACACATTCCATGTGTATCTATGAACAGTTTCCACTGTTGTAAAAAAGCTGTACGCAACAGGTAAAAATGTATTTATTTATTTATGTACACGTTTCTCACACTCAGCGCAAACAGATCCTAAATAAAGGTGAGAACACTAGGAATTACATAAAATACAAAACAGTAGTAATTAATATAGAACTAGAATTAAAATATATACAAAATTCACATTAAGAAAAGAGAGTAAGGAGAAAATTCTTATATATATAGATGGATTAAGAGTAAAATCAGTATTGTACTTATTCATTACCCGAAGAAACAGAGGACTACCAAGTGATGAGTACGAGGAACAGGAATTGAGAAATTAATTTTATAACAATAATTCAAGCGGGGTATAGCGCAAGGTATTTGTGCAAAAAGAGATGGAGAATCGATAACAGAGTTTATGATATTGTAGACAAAAAGGGACCCATGGAGTTGTCGTCTAGAGTGAAGAGGAATGATTCTGAAGTGACCACAAAGAGCTCCATAATTTCGACGGTGAAAGGCAATGTGATTTCGATAGCATAAGAATTTAATGAATTTAATTTGAATTCTCTCAAGTCTGTGGGAAAGATATTCCTGTTGTGGGGACCAGATAATATCACAATAATAAAAAATGGGAAGTATAAGCTGCTTGTAGAGAAGAATTGTAACTTTGTCACTCTTGAAAACAGAGGAAGAACGCTTGATTAATCCAAGAAGTTTAGAAGTGTGAGATATTACATGATCAACGTGGAAAGAAGGATGAAGGTCAGATTGAAATAGGACACCTAAATCCTTGAACGAATCACTACTTTCAATTAAAGAGTTTCCAATATAATAATCAGTAAGGATGGAGGGTCTAACTACACGATTCGAGCGAAAGCTACATAATTTACATTTTAACGGGTTTAGAAACAAGTTATATTTATTGAGCCAAGACAGGAATCAAGACAGGACTGAAGTTCATCTCTGTCAGTTGAAGAACGAATAACTCTGTAAAGTTTAATATTATCTGCATAGAGTTGCCACTCAACATTAACAGACTGAAATAATGTTGACAAATCATTAGTATAAACAATAAAGAAAAGAGGACCCAATGGTGAGCCTTGAGGAACACCTTGCCAAAGAGTAAAAAGAGTCGATGAAGTACCTTCAATTATTACGGATAGTTTACGATTTATAAGCAGTGAATCAAGCAAATCTAGTAAAGGGGATCGTAGACCATACGATGACAGCTTGAACAGAAAAAGATTGATGTGGACAGAGTCAAATGCATGTGAAATATCAAGGAAAAGCGAATCAATTTGATTTCCTTTGTCCAGGTTAGTTTGTAGGAAATGAGAAAACAAGGCAAGATTTGAAACAGTTGATTTCCTAGGAAGAAAAGCATACTGATGATTATTGATAAAAGGGTGAAGATAGAACTAAGATATTTATAAATTAGTAGTTCAAAAATTTTTGCAATTGTATTCAGTATAGTAATAGGTCTGTAGTTATTAGGCTTAGCTTTACCACCCTGTTTTTTATAAATCGGGGTTATTTGCAATTTTACAATTAACACTAAAAGTACACCCAGAAACACCATGAATTTTGAAAACAAAAAACAAAAAAAATCTGTATATTTGGTTGATAAAATTAAAAACAATAAAGTAATTCTGAAAGAAATCAATCTTTCATTCGTTTTACTCTCTACTACCGTGCTAATTACCGCTAGGGGTAGTTAGGCACTGCGGTGCTCCGGTTGACAAGTATTAGTATTAGTATTAGTAACGGCCGCATGGTGCAAGAAAGCCTATGGCTTATGCTGCACCAGCCAAAAACTCTTATTCACTCTTATTCAAACACTCTTATTCAAAGGAAAAAGTCTAAGATTGCCAGTAATCCTTCATTTTCTGTTATACTTTTAAAGACTATTCAAAAGGCGCCTCCGTAGCCAGGTGGGAAGGAGCAGCTGTGCGTAGCACACGCTTCTTGATTTAGCCGGGGTTCGAGCCCGTCACCACCAAATACGGAGGATGCGGAAAGGTCAAGGGAATGACCACCGCATATTCCCGGAGCAATATGGCCTTAGTTGCTAATGCTCCTAAAAACCAAACAAACAAACAACTATTCAAAACATTACCTTAGCACACCACTGTCACGGAGTCATCTTTTCTTCCATAAAAGTTTCTGTTATAGCCTTTATATTTGGAGAAATCATCATTTCGAATCTCGCACGGCATAATTAATTCTTCTGAAATATATGCCAATGTCGAAGCACCACTTTCATGTTTCATAAGACTGTCTTCTAGATATAACTGAACCCATAGCAAAGCCGTCTAGCAATTCCACCTTTTTTGATGTCATCTAGAAATACTCATGTGATAAATATTTATCTTCAAATGTCCTTTATAAAATTCTGTACTCGCTTTCTCGTTTCTCATATTTAACGAGCTTCCTCGGCTACAAACCTAGCATTTCATCTGGTTGCAGCTCCTGGAAAACTGGAAAATCAACATGAAACAATTTAGTGAATTATAATTAACATTATCGATATGGATTTTTGGAGAAGATCAGCCCGAAGATCTAAATTAGAAAGAGTTAGGAATGAAGACATAAAAAAAAGCAATGGACGTACAAATAAACATCATTTACAAAATAGAACAAAAAAGATTAGAATGGTATGGACATGTTATGAGAATGGGGGAAGAGAGACTACCTAAAAAAGCGATGGAATGGACACCCCTCCCTAGATGGAAAAGGAGAGGAAGGCCTAGAAGCATATGGATAGAGGGATTGAGGGCGGCTATGGAAAATTGAAGAATGGAGATTGGGAGGACAGAAAAGAGTGGAGGAACAAAATTAAAATATAAAAAATAATAAGTAATAATAATCTCGACCAAATGTTAAATAAATAAAAATTAACAAAGGTTAAGTCGAGAATAACCGTTGATGCAATGGAGAAATTCAAGAATAATTAATATTATCTAATTAGTAGTATTACTATTTGCGATATGATGTGCCAGAAAGCCACACGCGTTTGCTGCACAAAAAAGTAATAATGTGCAGGCAGAGATTTTGCCATCTTATAAACTGTCAAAACAGACAAACTGACCTGCAGAACGCACTTAACATGCAGACATAATACACAAATGCATCTCGACCAAATGCCTTACACAAATATATTATTTCTTTTCCCCCCTCTTCTGGAAGACATATTTTCTTATATTCCAATTCAGAGTTCAAACTATATTTGCATCCAATTATTATTAATGCACCATACAAAGCGATTGTTCGCAGACGTTAACGCGAGTGCAACGAGATATGCAGAAAATCATTGCAACAACCGCCCTTTAATTATTCACTTTTTGGAGAATTAATCAGTCATATTGATGGCGCTTTTTCACATGCCCTACTCTTACTAACAACAACCGATAAAAACTTCATTTTGTGGAGAATATATTAAAGTATTAATATCGAGTGAATGGCACTTTTGTTTCAAGGGCACCCTGTTTTGAAAGTAAAATTGATAAACAACTTGTAATATGTTTTTGTAATAAAAAAAAATGCGAATCTGCTAGTTAGAATATATTGCATTAGGGAAGAAAGCATAAGAAATAAATTAATTCAATGACCCATTAAATTAAAGTTAAAAGCTTTATTCTTTTCTTTGTTTTACATGAAGAAAATTAATGGCGTGATTTATTTAATTGGAAAATATGTATTGCTGTTGTAAACAGTGCACCGAGACCCTGCAGATAAAAGAAATATCCATAAGAACTACGATTACGAAAAGGTGAATAGTTTTTAAACTTACCTTCTTAATTTTACCTGTTCTCAGGAGGCAGAAAAGGAACGAACGACTTTATCCCTGCCTTCGCAATGGTTGGCCGAAATGCTCCCCCCCTTTCATTCGCTGTCCCTTTGCATCGTTCCGTTCTTCCTCCCCATCCCCCCCTCTCTTCTCTCTCATTCTCTTGCTAGCGAACGGTCAAGATGAATCTACCGCAAAGCTGCGGTAGCTGGGGAGATGTTTCGCTGTAGAGAGCGACTGTGCCGTCTCTCGTTGGGGGACACTGCGGCCAAGAATGCCGCGAAAGTCGGCTGGAGTGAGACTTCCTCTCGGCGGGGCTCTCTGTCAACGAATGAAAGCACGTGAGGTACGTGCAGAGCCCGCGTTGCTAGATCAGGTGACTGTAGGTGATAGAAGGAGCCATTGCATAGTGAATAATTCATCAATATCTGTCAACAGCTAATGCTGAAGGCATTCCTCTATTATTTAAGAATGTGTAATCATTTATAACAGGCTTAAATATATGATGCCAGCCATGCATTATGAATCGCGGAAGAATCCATTGAAGAGAACACTCCAGGCAGGTTATAGATACCACAAGGCTATTTCTCCTTCTCTCTTTCTCTCTTTCGCTCTCTGCAAGTTCACCCTTCATTTGCAAACGGATTTAGAGTCGGGCGAAGTGCCTGCTCTCTTGTTTCATTAACAATTCCGTTTCACTTTCGTGGGCTTAGGATTGTCACTGGCTGACTACGGTACGTGACGTGAGTTTGATAATGTCTGTGGCTGTTTTGTTCCAGCGAAGCTTCAGCGACTTAAAGGTATTCCGAGCAAGAATCACCAGATAAAGGGGTTGTCTTATCTATCTAGAAGAATTTGATCATCTGCGATATCTTCTTTTAGTCTGATTGGAAAATATTTTAGTTTGTAAGGAAAGTGACGCCTTCGTGTTGTGTGCTTTACTTCTTGAATCCTGCACGAATACCGTGCGATCATACTGTTCCGTGTATATTTTTTTATCTCTTTAAACATTCAGTTAAAGCAATCACTGATGGTTACTAAGGCTAAGAAGGCTGGATTTAAGGTACAATTCACTCTGGTAGATTCTGTTGTTTCTGGCCCATTGCTAATGCATAAAAGGAATCTTCTGAGGTATAAGCAAAAAAAAAAAAAAAACACTAAGCTAAACGTCTTCATAGGTACATACATCGAAATACCTTTTGTATCGCCTAAATATTTATGCGTACATTGAACTTACAGGAAATATACAGTATATTAATGATAGTTACACAACCAACAAAATACCTGTAATCGGTTTTACTCGCCTCATTAAACATGAACATCAGAAACAATTGTTGTTTTACCCACCTACACAAAAATAATGATTACACAGTTAAGATTTTTAAAAAATAGATAAATTTCGTTACCTGTTGGAAATCTAGTCAGCATTTTATTATTATTTATTTTTATGGGTTTTTGCCATCCCCGCCGCGGATACCAGATGCACAGAGTGGTGGTTGTTATGTCCAGCTATTATTATTATTCTTCGAGAACTTCTCTGGCTATCCTACAGGTTTTCAGGATCGCTGCTTTCTGGAGTTCCTTGTAGGTAGTCTCTTAGAGGCCTATTGCTGTTAGGTTCTTATGTAGGTTCTTTGGCAACATGCCGATGGTTTACATGGTGATCGGGGTGGCTGTTACTTGTTCCATATACCACATCTCTTTGACTTCCCGTCTGAGGTCTGTGTACTTCCTGATCTTTTCCTCATATGTTTTCTGGAGGTTGCTGGTGTTGGGCACTGCTGTGTCGATCAGGTAGGTAGCATTTTCCTTCTTCTTGGTCTGTTGTGAGGGGTCATCTTGTCCGTTTATTATTATTATTATCTGCTTATTGCTCGTTTCATGAGCCACCCCCGACAACTGTAAGCCGGGGAGAGGGGATATTTATTTCTTCTGCGATTCAAAGTAGGGGCATGTTTACTTGGTTAGTGGAACAGCATGTGTGCTTGATCTGAAGTATAGTTACAGATTTGTGTATTCACTTAGTTCAGTTTTCAGAGGGTAAATAATTCAGTTTTATATCTGTTTTGCCTATTATTTCAATTACATTGACAGAATTATTTTTTTATCAGAGCTCTACTTACATATTTGAAGAAACGTTTGTTGGGAAATGTGATAAAAGTTCCTTATGTAGTCTTTCAACAATTCATCACAGTAAGCATTCCGAAGTTTGGGTTCTTTATCTGTATATCTCAGCTTGCAATGCCGATTAGTCTTACAATAGAGCAGTTATTGAGCGTGGTGTATCCATTATATATATATATTGTTTTTAACCACTGTCGTGGGTAGTTTTGGGTTTGGGTTTTGGGTGGTTTCCATCAGTTTCAGGTTTTGTCTATTTTTCTGTTGACAGAATTTGTGTAGATCAATGGCCAGATTATTAATCAGATCTACTGAGTTTCCAGGGGATATGCGTCTCAATCCTTTGAGTTGTTAAAACTTTTGGAGTGGACTGAAGATCGAGTAGGATTCTTCAGATTCTAAGATTGTATGCTTACCTATAGTATGATATCCTTAATGGAATCCTCGCAACTCAAAGTTTCCCATCAGCCTGGAACGAATATATTGTCCGACCAATCCCCAAAACACAAGGAGCGACCTCAGTTTCGCAATTCAGGCCAATAATGAAAGCCTCCTGTCTCCTCAAAATCATGGAGAAGTGCCTTCTTCCCATCCTAACCAACCAGGTTCTGCCATGTGAGTCACCATTTATTCACTATGCTTGAAACGCAGGTGCACCTTTAGCAACCTGCTGGCAACCACCAACACCATTCTGGGGGTTTTGCAAGATAGGGCTGAGATGGCAATTGTTTATTTGGATATCCAGTCTCTGCATTCGACAGCATAGACGTCCGACCCCTCCTGCAACTTTACGAGGAGGGACACCAGATCAAAGGCACTACACTAGAATTCTTGAAGTCGCTGCTAACGACCAGGGTTCTTCACCTGGCTGTGAATAAAAAATCATTCACAAGGAAAGTCTGTGTAGGTGTTTCCCAGGGCGGAGTTCTTTCTGGGCTCCCCTTTACGGCTGCTATCCACCCATTACTGTGCCAGCAAACGGATTTTATCAGTTATGCAGACGATTTGAAGCTGCTTTATCGGATCCATGGGACCGCCCAACCTGATTCTGCTTCCGAAACCATCATTAACAGCCTTAAGCTCAGTTTTACCTACCTAGCTCAGTTTTCTATTGAAATAAGTCCTAATAAATCAGCACAAATTGTATTTTCACTTAAACCAAACCCAACGCAACTAAACCTGGAAATCAATACATATACCGGTTTCTGCAGCCAGTCATCATCTACGGATTGGAAATATGGGCGTCGGCAACAAAAACCACGCTAAAAACTATTGCATCTAAAGAGTACTGGCTTTTTCGGTGGGTCCTCTACAAGCCCAAACTGCCACCCCTCACACACACTTCAGATATTACCAAAGTTCTAAAATACAGAAAAGTCTCCGAACGGATATTCACCCTCCGCCTTGCTCGTGTCAATTAAATGATAGCGGGTGAAATCAATACGACAGATGTCGATTACAAAAGGTTTATAGAGGATACATCCTACAGAAAACGCTTCATGAGGAAACAGCTGAGTGACTGCCATAATTTTTTAATCGTGCTGTCTATAGCATGAAAAAAAAATGTTCCTCCATTTCCCGTATTATATATAATTTTTATATATGTAATACATGTCATTATTCGTTTTATGTTTTTTGTAATTTTTCCTGTATTGGTCAATTTTATGTTAACCCCCTAGCATTGTCGCTGTTATGAGCATTGCATCAGATATCCATGTAACTAATCACTGAATGCAATAAAGATATAGATATATTAGCTGTTATAGTATGTTGCTTCCAAGGAGTGAGTTCAAGACTGATGTATGGTTATGCTCTAGAAATAGTGTACTGGCTGCCATTCAGCCGGCCGAAGATTTCAGGAGTAAATATTCGAGACCCAGGAATTGCTAAAATATATTTTGGGGGCAAAGTACCATTAAGTTAATGCATACAAAAGTATGGGACAGAAACAGCGGAGAGTGTATTTTCTGACCAAATTACCATCTTAATCCCATCGTGCATCAAACGTCTCGATCTTCCTTTCACCATATGGCTAATACTAATATGATATCTGGTAATTCCTGGTGGATATTTTTTTATGAAAATTCAAAACATGAAAGAACCTATATTCCTTAGTACAGTGAGTGGGTCGAAGGTTGAGATGATGAAAGAAGAAACTTGTTGACATTATACTTGAATTTCTCTAGATTGTAATTTTCAGGAAATACTCAACTCGACGTGTACGTGTCAGGGCTGTTCGTGAGAAAAAGATCAAGAGTGTTGTTGGGTATTCTGGTAGATAAATGAACAATCTGTGCGAGTTTATTAGTAATTGCAAAAGTCGCAGCATCTCTGCTGGGTCCATGTGATTTGAGCTCCAAGTGATTAGTGGAATTGGGAGATCGATAGAGGCAACACATGAATTTAGCAGAATAGGGTAGGGAGATTTGAAGCCAGAGAAGATCAAAAAGAGGAAATTCCAAATTACTGTCTTTTGACAAGGAATATTAGAGCGGACATATGCACAAGTATCATCTTTGAAGCGAAAGTAATCGTACAGTAAATAATTAGGACAACTGATATGAGCAGTAGTTGAATCAACTAATCATTGGATTTTTGTCAGTAAAAGTAAGTGGGTCTTGGCAGACTGTAAGTGGAAATAGATATAATTGAAATTGGAACTTAGACCACGTATGTCTGTGAAATAAATAAGGAATGTTTGGGAGGTTTAGATCTTTTCTCAGATAAGTTTGATGTATTAGTTTGACTCTTCTTGATGTATTTAGTAGTAAAAAAAATGTAAATTTGTAAAAGTAAAGATTGCACACATTACAGATTACGTCATTATTTTGATGTTGAGCAGATTATCCTGGACGAACCGTAGGTCTTTGTGTGTATTTACTGTTTGAATGTGTGAACCGTTAATGTTGATATTTATTTTATTTCGTGATTTCTTCCACCTAAGTAATATTTTAGCCTTCTTAGTTTGTTTATCTCTAGCCTTCTTGATGTTAGATATTGTCCAACTTGATGGATTTTTTATTGACATCATGTATTGATCAGCTGAGATGATGTATAGTTTTAGATCATCAGCTTATAACTGGAAGGTGGTTTGAGATCCCAGTAAGGGCCAAAGGGCTGCCGCGACCTTTTTTACTTCCCATTCTAGCTTTATCAGGTACTCTTACTTACTAATTAATTCCTACCGATAATAGCAATGGCGTGGTAAGAGGAGGTGGGTTTATACCTAATGGTGTCTAACGGGACGTGTTCAAGGTATAGAGAGAACTTCAACTTAATGGTACACCCCCATTTAATAGTGCGTGTTTTTTGGTAGTTGTGATGCCATAAGATGTCTGAGTTTTACGACAGATTGAATTATACTTAATAATATTGACTGTAATATTGGTGTAATTCCTGAATAGTGGAAATCAGAGCTCTTGTGTCTACCTCTGTTATAGACTGTTTTGATATCGGAGGAAAATACACCAAGATGTGTGCTGGCATTGACGACTTTCTGCATCGTTGAGATTGTGATATGTCGACTCCTCTTGATTACGATGTGAAGGTATAGGGACCTATGGTTGAAGCAGTCTTATACTGGGGGGATTGAACTGCTTTTTTTAAATGAAAACCCAAGCACGAGAGATATTAGAACCTATAGTACTTAACACCGTGCTCCATGGTTGAAGGTTTTGAGTAGATGAAAGATGATACTTGTTTACATTAGACTTGAATTTCTGTAGACTGTAATTCTCAGGAAATACTTGATGGGAGGTTGTTCCAGAAAACGGAAGTTGAAGGAATAAATAAGGAAGAAGAAAAATAGGTTCTGAGAGTTGGAATTTGGACAGTAAAAGGATGCTAACTGGTTGCGGCACGTGTTCGGACTTATTTGGAAGAGAAAGAGGGAATTATAGAAGCCAACTCAGAAGAATCTATTCGACAGAGAGTGACGAGGCTTTGGGTTATTAATTCTAACACGTCTAGAAGCTTGAGAGAGAGGTTTGTGAAGGCACCGCCCCAAATGTGGGTACAATATTCAATGGTAAGACTGATCTGAGATTTATACCGAGTGAGCAGCTGTTTAGAAGAATATAACACCGATAGTGAAAGAGAAAACCGAGTTTTTTAGTTGCAGAGGTGTTAGATAAATAAACTGATAATAATAATAATAATAATATTTGTGATGTGCGTATGCCAAGAGAGATTAGAAGTCAGGGTATCCCTAATAGAGATATGTGATCTTGTCTAGAAATATGAGAGTTACCTGGAGATCATCATATAAGGAATTGGTAGTGGGTATTTGAGAAGTTGAAGCTATTTGTGCAGGGCAAGGTTTCTCAAATTAGAGGGTGGAATGCAATGTGCTATCATCAGCATAGCTATTCACATTATTTCTGGTCAATGGAAGAAGGTCATTAATATACAACAGGAAAAGAGTGGAAGAAAGAACTGAACGTCGTCGATCACCAGCATTATTGGTAAAATTAAAAGACAGAGAGCCATCTACTATCACATGCAGTGGTGGTCAGAGAGAAAACTGAATACCCAATGACCAAAAAAAAAAAAAAAAAAAAAATTGCATATTTTTATTACCAACTGAGAAAACTTTTCTGGACCCACTACTGCTTTCGCTGTTAATGTCTTGATGATTTCAATTAGATTGCTGCAAGTGATGTTTGAAAGTAGTATTGGAGGTATTCTTGGAGGGGAATACACGATTGTTTTTGCAGCCAAGCTTGTTGAAAAGTAAGTTCAGTCCATTATTTAAATGTTTCTTCTTTTATTTTAGTCTACTTGCGGTTCAATTTTTGGAATATTCTGAAGCACTGCTGCTTAAACATGGATTGGTTAGTCGTGAGGTTACCTTCTCTTTTTTTTTTTTTTCTTAAGAAAAGAGCCCTTGCCTTTTTTTGTAGGCACTAAATTCTTTTGATTGTTTCAAATGTTCTCTTATTGTTTCCTAAGTTCTTCGGCTGTACGGCCTAGTACTCTTTCTTGAGGTACAGTTTATGGATGTATTCAATTGAATTATGTGAGTCGTCTGAGGATGATTTCTGGTTTCACGAATTTGGTGGAGAACTGTTTGGTTTTCAGTTTCAGATTGAATAACAATTCAATCAGTCTGGATTGAATTCTGATTTTCACAACCGTATTACCCGTGAAATCTCTTGTATTAGTATTGGCAATATAGGGCAGGAAGCCATGGGCATTTACTGTATTGGCCAAAAAAAGTAAAAGTAAATAAGGTAATAGAAAAATTATGACTTTTCTCCTCACCCAGATAGACATTAAGTAGCACTTGGAATTTCTTCAATTTATCAACCTTAACTAGCTGCGGAAACAACTTGTTGCAGTCAACAACTCGCTTGCTAAAACTTCCAACAATCTAGGCTAAAGCTCTTGTTCTGTAAATTTAATTTATGACTACAAGTTCTGGAATTCTTTATAACAGTGAATATTTCGCCTTCATTCAACTTACTAATCCCTCTCACAGCCTTATAAACCCCAATCAGGTCTACCCTATGGTGCTTAGTTACAACGCTCTGTAGCCTACATATTCGAAGGCTTTCCTCCTACAGTCGTCATGTTTTCGATTTCACCATGCAGGTTGTCCGTTTTGCAACCCTTTCAAGAAGCTCAATCTCTTTTCTTAGATGAGATCTCCATAGCTATCCTTGGACACAGTATTCCAAGTGTAAGTCTTTATATGTCTTATACAGTGGGATTATGAACTGCCTATCTGTACAGGTTCCATAAATCATCGACAGGACACAATGAGCTTTTCTAGCGGCCTGTTTACACTGCTCTGAGAATTTAATATTCACTCGTATCATAACTCCGAGATGCCTTTCTTCCTCTGCTATTTTTATTTCATCCCCACGAAGTTAATTTGGTGGGATTGAAATAATTTGGTATAAGTTATTTTGGGGTTTCTATTTCCTAAATGTAAGAGCTTGCATTTTGTTGCATTAAAACGTAGCTTCCACTTTACTGATCATTCCTGCAGCCTGTTCGAGTCATCCTAAAGTTCTGCTTGGCACTGATCAGTAACGAATCTCCCAATATTTACATCATTTGTAAATTTTGACATCATGCCTTCTATCCTTTCGTCGATGTCGGTTTATGAAAATCAGAATCAACAAGAATCGATCCTTGGTGGGGGGGGGGGGGGACTTCTGACGTTACAACCATATGAAGAATAGCCATTAATCACAAGCCTCTGCCTTCTGCGATTCATCTTAGAATCTTTACAGTGTTCCCAATATGTTCCAGCTTATATAGTAACCTATCAGGAAAGACTGATCAAATGCCTTGCAGAAATATAAATTATGTCGAAATTGTTTCATACATCTAGCTCAAGAGTAACTGCGTCAAAATAGCTTACGAGGTTAGTTAATTGATATTCCCTTAACAAAACCATTTTGTGTGTCTATCAGATGCCATTTCTATCTAAATATCCTTGGATTGCACTCTTAATTATTGTCCCCAAGATTTTCTTCCCCACTGAAGTCAGACTAACCAGTCTGTAGTTACTGACTTCACTGTTGGAAACACGTTTTTGGATTGGCAATAAAGTAGGCACTTCTTCAATCGAAAGGGACTCTCCCGAGTCCAAGCATAATTAGCCTCAATCTTTCAATATACTAGCTGGCCGCCTCCCTCAAAATTACTGGGTATATGCCCTTAACTCCAGAAGCTTTATTTGCCTTTAGGATCGACAGTTTTCCAAATAAATAATTTTCTGAAATTTCTATATCGCTAACTTTATGCTTTCTACTTTCACTCTCGCTGCCTCTCTTCCCCATTAAGGACTTGTCGTCAGTAAAGATCGATCAGTAGGGAGATTTCGCATTTAATTCGGTTGTGACCGGAGTAGAAGTTAAAAGTATCAAGGAGATGCTGTCAAAATTGGAACGATAGATTGTGTTATTGCCTGTGGTCGTGGGTGGAAAAGATTTTCTCGAGGCCAAGAGAAGCAAATATCGCATCAGGTCTTCTTGGAGCTGTACAAGCATGTTTGTAGCTATCTAATTGTGCAGCTCTGTTCTTGATTGCCTTGTGTGACTTGAGGGCGGATATATTACATAGAATTGTATCTGGGTATACTTATTTGGTAAGACTGTTAAGAGCTTCGGTATTCGCTATATTGATATGATATATCGAATATATTCGATACGACGACTGTAGACCACGCTGGTAAGACTCGTTTTTAGCAGTTTTAATAGTTTGGTAGCCTTCTATGAAGATCAAGGCAGTTCCTCTTACCACTGGATTTCTGAACAGAGTTCTTTCACCTGGTGGGCCGGGTTAAAGTATCTAGGTGGTTGTCCTAGGCAAATTTCCGCAAATCTGTTCTACAACTGTCTTTCCTCAATTTGAGTTTATGCCCCTTCCGGTTTGTAATCTGAGTAAGAGGAAGAATCCTATCAAAATTCAGTATGTTCAACCCATTCAAGGCCTTATACACCTCAGTCAGATCACCTCGCAGGCGCCTAATCTCCAGATGCTGCAATTTTCAGAACTTAAGCTTTCTTCATTGTCTTGTCCTTCCCTGTACTCATTCTAGCAACTCTACATCCTTCCTAATATGAAGCCTCCAGACTTGTACGCAGTACTCAAGTTATGGCCTGACCATTGCCTTATACAAGGGGATAATCACCTCGTTATCCCTCCTAGAAAAATTCCTGTATATCATTGACAAATTATAAATATTCAATATATATTCTTAGTTCGTTTGTTGCTGTGCAGAATGATCGATTTCGTTGGTGATTATTCCCTCTTCGATTTTTGTCGGTAGATGGCTTGACAAGTGCTACTGGTGGCCAAATATTAGGAGTTGGTATCATTTGTTGTTTATCTCTTCGACAGAAATGAAAAAGGAGGCATATATAGGGCGCCTTATCCAGATGAATTTCATCTCTAACCTATAATTCATGTTCAGCAGCCATCATCGTCTTGGTGTTAACGATGCTGATGTAAGTTATTTCACTCTTCCCTCTGCTATTGCGATAAAAATGGGTAAGCGATTGTTTCCTATTTGGCATGTCTTTGTGAGTGGGGGGGAGGGTAGATCCTTTAACACTTCCAAAAGAGCTCTATCCGGCGAGCAAGCTGATTATGTTAAACAACGCGTAGAACACAATCTTCCACCGGATGAATATCATGACTTTAGTTTTGTTGAAATCTTTGCTACAGCTTCTCTCTCTGTGGCATCGTGTAATCAAATAAGATGCAGGACCCTTCCAATAAAAAACAGGTCGTTTCGACTATTTTTATTGATTACCTACTTCTTCCCAGTTCAAGTCCAGTCTGACAGATTCCATATTGGCGATCGTTGATTGGATGGAAGGTTTGGAGGTAGTGTAAGAGTCGGCGATTGATAGATTTCTCCATTACTTTGGAAGGAGATGCAAGAAGTGAAGTGGGTTGATAACTAGAAATGGGGGATTTGTTACTTTTTTTTAGGAAACGGCTGGATATGAGCAAATTTCCATGCAGAAGGAAAACAAGTGGAACAAGAAAGCTTATAAAGATAACACAAAATAGTCTTCACTAGAATAAAGGTTTTAATAACAACTGGAGATAATCAGAGATTACCTTGTAGGAAAATTGTTCAGGATTCTTTCAATGGCCTGCCGGAAGTTGCTGCTCTCTCTCTCAGCACACGCAAAGACATCCCTGTGGCGTTCTGCCCAACTCAAGTCAAGTATTATACATAATATACATCCGTTTTCAATTTACGTTTATGTGCTGTTCAAGAAAGAGTAAGTATACTGTCAGCATTTACTCAATACATTTAAATTCTCGAACACTTCACTCAGGTCTCCCCTCAGATGCTTAGTTTTCAGGCGGAACAGTTAGTCCTGCTGAAGTCTTTCATGGTAAAAATAGCCTTTTGTGTCCTTGACTAATTTTTTTGCTCTTCTCTGCACCCATCTTAAATTCCACATCCTATCTAAAATGAGTCTTCCACACTGTATGCAGTATTGAATATGCGGCCTAACTATTTCTTTATACATTGGAGAAATCAGTTTTCTTCCTTGCTGTAAGAACTCCTGAATGTCGTTAACAGAATCTCGTGAGCTGGCCTAGCAGCTGTCTGCATGCTTAGAAAACTTCGTGCTGGACTGTAAAATTGCTCTTAGGTCTCTTTCATTCTCCACAACCTGGAATGTGATACCATCCAACTGATATGTTACTCTGGGATTACTGCTGCCTGTTACCTTGCACTTATCAATGTTAAACCTCAACTGCCACTTTTCATCTCTTCTGTAATTTTTCTTACATCTTCCAGTTTCATGTTTTTGATGGATATGAATTCATATATTTGTTTAGCATCTGTGCCGAGGCAGCTACATGAGGCTTCAGTGTATTTTGCATGTAAATTGTGTGCATTCTATGATCTTTTTACCTATTTGCTGAATAAAAAACTCAATATTACGGAGTTAAACAGTACAGTTCTCGGCCATGTCAAAAAAGACCTATAAAATTTCCTCCCATCAGCAAGTTATTTGTGATCATAACTATTAGTATTAACTAATACAGCAGCGATCACAGTAAGTGAGTTGGATAGTTTTTATATATTCACAGCGGATCTAGAGTATTCCACGCGTTTACCCACTAAGCAGACCAAGCATATCTACCTAGGTTCGGTCTTCCTGAAAGAGGCGGTTGATGCCAATTACAATGAACCACCCAAAGAAATTAATTTAATTTTATTTTTTACTAGTCGATGCTATAGTCATTATATCATTTTTGATTAAAAAAATTGCTTCAGATTAGTGGTTTCGATCATCATCATGTAAAATATTTTTATGGACCCCCACTGTAGGTGTCTACGAATATTTTCAATCGGTCTGTATACGGATATTTTGTCTATAGCCTCTGTAAGAATTTGTATTGTGTATTTGGTCATAGCTAGGACTCGCAAATTTATAAGTACGCTCCTGGTGTGACAGCTGAAATCGTGGGTTCCATGAATATTACGCTGGAACAAAAAGAATGTTTATTTGTGAGAGAAACAAAATAATTTTTTTTAAAAAAAATTATTTCCTGCATTTCATTTGTGCATTTCACGTGAGCCATTGTGCTCCATTTTGCTTCTAGAAATATTACAATTCGCTTAATGTTAACATGTTTTAATTTATAATGATCAAAAATGTTGTGCTCTGAGTTTTGTAGGTTTTTTTCTTTCTTATATATTTTTTTTTTTTCACGCAGCACTCAGTTCCTTATTTAGACTCACAGTAAGCGCATTTTGTGAGGTATTTTCATTAGCATTTATAGGTTATATATTCCCCCTTCTCTTAACTAACCGCAATTTGTAAAGGTGGGTATCTGCTATCTGGTAACTTAATGTGTCGTGCGACTTTGCTAGTGGAATGTCAACGGTGGTGTTAACTGGGGTGCAGGCTTTCCTTATCAAATTGAGTTTCCGAATTTATTTTAGGCTTTTCCCCTTTAAAAAATAAATTGGTCAGTGATTACTGATAATGAAGATCTTTAGAAAACTAGATTTTTATTCCATATTTTTCATCACTTTGACAAGAAGCGAATATCATCTATTACTTTTAACCTCAAAGATCTATTTTCACTTTCTTTATTCATTAAAGACCGTCATGTCTTGGAGCGATTGAATGAAACTCTACAACTTGAGATTCCAGATAAGTGCCCGTAACATGATTAATGTCAGAACATTTTTGTCGACCCAATTAGTCAAACAAAAAAAGAGAGAGAGAGAGAGAGAGAAGGATCTTAAGATGATAGAATGTTGCGTGGATTATAATAATATAGAATAGTGACTAGTCCATTAATTAATACCTACTAAGATGAATGATTATATAACTGCTCACAGTGACTTAAGATGTCGTAATCTTCATATGCTTCATACGCTATGGAGCGTAGTACTGTAGACTGGATATTATAAATCTCGATGTTCCTAAAAGTAATATTAACGGGTGTTTACATAGGTACAATGGGTCTAATTTTTTTGATTTCATATAGTGCTAATTATTTGATTGTTGTTGTTTGATTGCAGTTTTACTAGCTCATTAGCAACTATGGCTATAGTGTGTGCCACAATTATTTGAAAAAGAGCCAGGGACGACAGCTGAACATTTACTTTATTGAAATCCAAACCTTTTTTGCTTATACGCTTTGTACACACACACACACACACACACACACACACACACACACACACACACACACACACACACACACACACACACACACACACACACACACAAAGCTTTTCAGTTTACGTGAAAAGGAATAGAAATAATACCGTGCACATTTTAAAATAATTTCTTCAACTTCACAAACACACACGCATTGGTGACTTCATTCAATCTCTCTCTCTCTCATATTTCTGAAAACTCTGTTTAGCTTATACTTTATAGCACACATAGGCCATCTAATTTTATGTTTTAATGGATACCTTACGACAGTAATTTCAAACTTTTTTAGCTCGGCAGCACAGTGAATTTTATTTATTTAAATCGAGGTTTCAGCTTCTCTTAAAACAAAGAAAATGCATAGCACTTTGTGAGGTGCGGCTCTATAGTAGTTAGCCACTGAAATCTTAGGAAATTAGGTGGTAGGACCTGCCAGTGTAAATATCTAAAATACTGGTGTACCTGGTCTGCCTCCATCACTATGGTCTTAACGGCACCAGGGGTTTCCCTCATCTCCACTACGCCGAGATGAGGGAAACCCCTGATGCCGTTAGACCATAAGCTTACTATACTATAGCAGTCCGTTGCCCTTTCATTGAGAATAACTGAAGTAAAATAGTTATTGCATACATCGCGGAGCGGCATATCTACTTGCCGCGGCACACCGCTTGAGAAACTACATTCTGCCGCTATTATTTTTGTGACACTAATGGCCAAACATATTGCAAAAATAACATAGATTAGTTAATCATCGTAATGGCTTCCTTCTGGATTGTTTGCTTTTGGTTGTTCTGGTAACCCTTGGAGACCTGCAGATGCCATGAACAGTTATCGCTGTTTAAGCTTGTAACTAAAGGAAGCGCTTTGGAAGATTACCCTTGCATGTCATTGCGAGACCATTTTTATAGCACATTCGGAGATAGGAACTATTTCTCTCAATGATGTAGTCTCAAGGTTTAAAGCCAGCTGACATCATTCACTGACGAATATTATTAAGTTTCTTTCTTATATTCTTGTGGCTAAACTTGAAATTAGCATCACTAGGATTTCAGTGTTGTATTTCATTCTTTTTCACCTTTTCTGTTCTAATTCTAGACTAAGCTACCAACAGCTCTAGCCAATGGCATAAAAAACACCTGGTCTCTACTTCAGGAAAGAGAACTAATGACTTTTATCGACAAGTTAGCGTTATAGTCTCGTTCCCAATATAAGCTTTACGTTATCTTACCGGTATTAAAATCATCTGCTGCTCTGATTTCGGTGGAGAATCGGAGGTAGCTGGGGGGTGGGATTAATTATGTCTGAATTAGTCAGTAAATACCCAGGTGTTAAACCGAAGGGTTATATCATATCCTTGCTCATAAAATTTATTAATTCATTCTTTATTTTATGACATTGAAGAATTTTGTTATGGAAACCCATCTTTCAACCTTTTTCACAGACTCTAACTGAAAAATATGAATAGTTATTAAAATAACAGTGATAATGAATGTGCGAAAAACTTGCTCTGAAAGACGGTTATCAAAATCCGCGATTTGTTCTCAGAGTCCACATTGCAGTTTAATTCATTCACATTGTAAATGGATTAAACTGTAATGTGTTGACAAATAAATAAAAAGTAAACTGTTGATTAATTTCAATTTTTAAACTACGTTACATTCTGGATTTTCTACTATTTTGTTTAGGATTTTCCTTTTCATTCGTACAGTACATTAGATTGGAATTACGTGCTTGCAAAAAAAAGAAACCATACTCGACATCCACTTGTCAGAAATTCGTATAACAACTGCTGTTCACGATTGAAGTAAGCAGATGAACGAAATACGAGTAAATAAATAAATTTTCTGTTTATACTCCGGGACGACAAAACGTTCAGAGGAGCTCACAAGATAGACAGAATACAAGAAACAGCACCGTATTTAGCAATCATGGACTTGAACCTTGGTCACTCAAGGCACGTGCACTTATGCACCCGCGCGCCTGACCACTGGGCTACGGTAGCTCGGCTGCGAGTAGACTAGATGGGCTGAGGCGTTCAGCTTAGCGACTTCCAACGAGGAGTTTTCACGGAATGCTATATTTGCAGTCAATTGTTCGTGACATTGCGACAAAACTGCAGCACCCTAAGTCAACGATGGCTGACGTAATCGCCAAATGGAAAGGTCTTGGTGCTACTACTACAGCTAGGAAACATTAAATAGATGGTAGAAGTTGAGAAAAGATGAATCAATGGTCGCTCAGAAGAGTGGCGGTAGATGATCCCGTCAGTCCTCCTCGAACCAACCAGGAGTTCCGGGAAGGCACTGAGATTAGTACAAGGACCTAGCAGCATTGCATTTGGTTTTACGGAACAGCTGCAGCACGAAATGCACAACTCCGACAATTAGCACCACCCGTCGTCATTGTAATAAACCAGCGTCTGGCGACTAGGCACCTGCGAGGTGATCTGATTGAGGTGTACAAATTTGTATAAGGCCTTGAATGGGTTGAGCAGGCTCAGTTTTGATGGGATTCTTCCCCTTGCTCAGATTACGAACCTGAGGGGACATAAATTCAAATTGAGGAAAGACAGTTGTCGAATAGATGTTCGGAAATTTGCCATTAGCCAGTGGGTAGTTGATTGCTGGAACAAACTTCCATCTGTCGTTGTGGAAGTTAAGAGCTTAAATAAATTCAAGGAGGAACTGAATAAACTCTTAGAGGGAGTAAATGTTTGAAATGTTTTTTTTTTTTTTTTTTTTTGACTGACGCTATATAATCTTGCTTTCTTGCATCACATGCCTCTACTAGTATTACCGTACAGAGAAAAAATTCAATAAATTCAAATTAATATTAGCACTGCGTTGAACTAACCTCAATAAATTCAAATTAATATTAGTACTGCGTTGAACTAACCTCAATAAATTCAAATTAACATTAGTACTGCGTTGTATTACAGATGATGCTACGTTAGCGGACAAAATAGCACCAAAACTTTGAATTTTTCAAAGATCATTATTAAAATGCATATAGTGATATTACTTCGAAAACCTTTACATTTAATTAAATATATATTGGATAATGCCTCAAGATCTACACCCGCAAACAAATACATAAGCAAAGATATCAAATTAACCAAACTAAGGAATGCTGACTATTGATTCAAAACACGGAACCTAATGCAGCTGTTCATGCGGCCGTTTTGGACTTTATTAGATCCTCTTCAGTGAGGAGATAGCCGAAACAGAAAGACCAAATGTTGCAGTTTACAATTCACTCCGAGTTGGAAATGGTTGGGTCTACCGTATTTATAAAGAGGATCTATGAGAACGTTTATATCTGCTCTTTCCATTTCACCTTCTTCTCACCGAAGAGGACCGAATAAAGTCCCTAACTGCCTCTTCACACTTTATTAGATTTAGGCTTCATCCAGTGTATTATAATAATAATAATTATTATGATAATTATTATCGTTATGGAGTTCCTTGTAGGTGTTCGTTGGGAGGCCTATTGCTGCTAGGCTGTTATGTAGGGTTTTTGGCACCATACTGGTGGTTGATACGATTATTATTATTATTTCTATGGTGGCACCTAGACTTCCGTCCATCTCCACCTGAAAAACTGATTTACGCAGAACCTCTGCAAAACGGGCCTGTATGGAAGGCCCCAACGCCACCGGGGAGTAGCCGGTACCCGGACAACCGCCCACCGATGGCCGTCCCCAGGCACGTAGAACTGGGCCTGGGATCCACTATTCTGACAGAGCCGCATGCACTAAAATCCCGCACCTACCGGAAGTAATGCTATACCGGTGGTTGCCAACGATCTCGCTCCCAGGTTGCCCAAACCTGGGAGCCAGCAAAAAAAAAATATATATAAATAAAAAAAAAAAAATAAATAATAATAATAAATAAATAAAAATAAAATAAAATAAAATAAAAATAAATAATAATAATAAATAAATAGAAATAAAAAAATAAAAATAAATAATAATAATAATAAATAAATAGAAATAAAAAAATAAAAATAAATAATAATAATAATAATAATAAATAAATAGAAATAAAAAAATAAAAATAAATAATAATAATAATAATAATAATAAATAGAAATAAAAAATAAAAATAAATAATAATAATAATAATAAATAGAAATAAAAAAAAATAAAAAAAAAATAATAATAATAATAATAAATAGAAATAAAAAAAAATAAAAATAAATAATAATAATAATAATAATAATAAATAAATAAATAGAAATAAAAAAATAAAAATAAAATGAAATGAAGCTAGCATTTCCTTTCTAGCTTCTGATGTATTATTATTATTATTATTAGTGGTTTTTTTTTTTTTTTTTTGTGAATTCTAGGGTCCCCCCATTCGCCACTTTGTTATCTTGTAGTGAGGTAAGTGCCAGGACCGGCCCTTTGTGTGCAGCTGGAATATGTGAAGGCGTGATGTTTTGTTGTGTTGAGTGACTAGCATCAAACGATTTAACAACCATTCAAGAAACACGGGTTTGATTGTCTCCCTCTGTCTCTTGTCTCTAGCTGCGTAGACGCACTCTAGATTATGTACATTAGCTCTTGCTGGGGGTCGCTAGAACCGAGGGTCTGGGGAAGCCTGTGGGAACAGGAAAGGAGAGTGGATGTACGGTAGGGAGAAGATGGGGAAGGGAATTGGGGGGAATATAATAATAGAAAGATGGAGAGGATAGTTAGAGGCATCCCCATAGAAGTAGGAAGGAGTTGTTAGTTAAAGTGATTTTGCAGCAAAGATCTCATCCCCGGGTGGCGGTCAGCAGCGAAGAACCCACCCCTCAGTAGGGGTCAGCAGCAAATATCTCACCTTCAGGCGGGATTTTGTTGAAGTTTACATGTCAGGATGTCGTTGGAGTTTACGTCAGGATCCGTTGGTGCTGTTCTCGAGTAATAGTTGCCTTACGCTTGAAGAGGGCATTAGCAAGCCTACAAAAGGCTGCATAGTTAGCCTGAGTTGCAATTAATTCCGGTACTTCATCTTGGTGTAGCAATGTCTCAATTTCAAGTTGTGTCCGAATGTAGTGACTTGATTTAAACACATGGCCGTGCAAAAGCTTTATTGCTCTGCCCACAGCCACGAGGTAAACCCCGCTGAACACCTTTTGGTTATGAACTAGATTTTCGGTATCAGGACAGGCCAACCCCTCCAAAATCTATAGCTGAATTATATAAACTAATTATATAAATATAATTATATAAAAATGCCGCTTATCGGTATAGCCGGGTGGTCAGAGTTAGGATGCATAATTAACGTGCTTTTAGTAAAGGTGGTTTTAGTCCGCGTGATTGCTTAATATGGCGTTGTTTCTTGTAACTCTCTATCTTGAGAATTACTCTGACCGTGTGTCTCGCGGAGAATAAACAGAGAGTTTATTATTTTACGTTTTTCTCGTCTTTAACAATTTGTTTTTTCATAATAATAATAATAATCTTTATTCCCATCACCGTTGCTAAGGGTTCGCAAATTAATGGATATTTCATACACAGAAGTACACGCGGAAAAATAATACATAAAATAACAATGCGAATAAAATAATAAATATCACAAAGTGCACAGAACTTCTGTAGTGACAGGAAGGTACGACATGATGAGTTTATATAAATGGAAGAGGCTTTATAAATCTCGGGATCGTGGTAGATTTTCCATCCACAGCTAGAGGTACTAAAGCCAGTTACAAACCGGCCGGTGTTGAATGGTTCTTCTGTTCACAGAGTAGTAATGATGAGTAACACGGAAAATTGTGTCGGAATGTCGATCTCTCATCGATGTTTTGGCTTTTTGGAGCATTAGCAACTAAGGCCATATTGCTCCGGTGATATGCGGTGGTCATTCCCTGACCACATCTTTCGTATTTGGTGGTCACGGGCTCGAACCCCGGTCTAATCAAGAAGCGTGTGCTACGCACTGCTGCTGCTCCTGCCCACCTGTCTACGGAGGCGCGTTGTCGGAATGTGAATGGCATTGAAGGCTACTTGGAGGTGAAATTAGGTAATAGCCATCTCATCGTTATCTTCAAAAGCAAAAAGAATGTCGATTATGGTGGCAATTGGGTCGTTGATCGTGGATCTGTCAGAGACTGCATAATGTGTTTGTTGAGGCTGGCTTAAGATTTTGGCGTGTTAATATAGGAAGCAAGGCTTTCTCTAATAGATTTAAGAGACTTTATGAGCAAGTTATTCTTCAGTTTTGGTTAATGGTGTCGGCTACTTGAAATTTCAGAAGAAACTTTATTGTGTAGCTATTCCACGGGAAGGGGAGGAGTGACACTAGGAGAGAATTTTATCGAATAATTTGGTTAAGGAATCAGCAAGATATGCTGAAACACTAGCATAATTTGGAGAATCTTATCATCCTCCCATAGTAGCAGCTGGGAAGTAGGGAAAACATTAATTACAGTGTGATTAGCTGCTGTTTCTCGACTCGTCTGTTCATAGGACTGTTTTCCACTGCTCTACAGTCCAAGATTCGCGCTCCTTACACCATGTTAATCAGCGTCTAGCATTTGTTGAGGTGATCAATGGCTTGTGAACAGCTGCAGGACCATTATAACCCATATCATGGAATGTCCTTCGTATTGCACTAGTGCTGACTTTAGTCCCAAAATCCCACAAACCCTCTCACAGAGTAACGAAACAGGCCTACGCGCTCTGGATTCATTAGGAAATTTATTATAGTTACACACAGAGCGTACAAATAAAGAAGAAATATATAAGCTTTCGGCTATATGGTAGCCTTCATCAGAATTCTGATGAAGGCTACCATATAGCCGAAAGCTTATATATTTCTTCTTTATTTGTACGCTCTGTGTGTAACTATAATAAATTTCCTCTCACAGAGGGTTTGTGTGACTTGAGAAAATGGCAAATTATGATTTGGCGTGCTCTCTTGTCCCGTTCTGTTAGTTTTCGGGGTTTACCAGGCCGTTTTGCAGTTTCAGTCCCATTCCTTTTCCGTTTGCATATGACGCACTAACCGTTGACTTAGGCATGCCCAGAGTGACTGCGATGTCTCGTACAGAACGTTTGCTTATGTGGCATCCTACTATCATCCCATGTTGGAAGTCTGTTAATTCTGTGGGACATGTCATCTTGCATGCCCACTTCTGCAGTTGTCTGTTCGAAGCCCAATGTGTATATTTATAGCAGGTTCTGAGACCTGTTGCATGCATAGGACCCGTTTCCTTATCCATGGAGGAGTGTCCGGATATTAAAGGTAGGGCCGCATATGTCCGTATGGTACCTATTGTTCTTAAGTTTATCACATAGATTCTCTCAAGTGTGCCAAGCTGGTCTTACTACTCGGGAGTCAAACGCTAATGGAGCTGATATTCGGTTGACACTCAAGTAATTTCTGAAAACTGCGGTCGGTCTGTGACAGACAAATCCTCTGCTTGCAACTTCACAATGGTATGGTGGGACTGTTAGTAACCCTGGGCATAATCCCCCCCCCCCCCATGTGCAAATCCTGAAATATGGCGCCTAGCATACTGGAAGTGACCACCGAGGTTGAAACCAGCATAAGCAGGGTTAGAGGTGTGGCGCCCACAGCACACGGAGTAATGCCAACCCTCTGTGTTACTAGGCAATACTATGTTGTAGATGACTTTCATCAACTGGTGAAATGCTACCACTTTGCTTATTGGAGGCTTTAAGAGTGGTGGAACCAATGTTTAGTCTCCAGAGGAAAGATGAGATCCAATCTTCCTTACATTTCGATGGTACAGCTATAAAACGGTGTTTGCAAATCGGCCGCTAGATAGTCCGCCGGACAGAACCTTTTTTTTTTTTTTTTTTTTTTGGTAGTTGTTGGCGCATAGGCTTCTGTGGCCATAATGCACCTCCCAAAGTTTTTGCAGTACTTTGATCCAAGCCCGAGGCGGGAATCGAACCCGCGACCTTTGGGTTGCCAGGCAGGCACTTTACCCACCTGGCTAATGTATAATCTCGCTGCCTCAACTCTGCTAGATAGCGACTGGAGGGAATCCAAGGCTTTTGTAATTACTAATTACATCGCACAGATTGTTCATTTATCTACCAGAATACGGAAGAATCCTAACCACGCACCCAGCACGCTTCATCTTTTCCTCACAAACAACCCTTCTAAGTAAAAGGTCGAAGTGAGTGGTCCTCTAGGCACCTCAGATCACAGGTGGAGCCTCTTCTCCAGTGGAGCCCCTCCTTCCTGTCCATACTCAACCTCGTGTTGTTTGGCATTACAAGAATGCAAAATGAGATGATCTAGATTTCTTTTCTTATTTTCTTCAATCGGATTACTGTTTGTTTCAAATCTTCTAATGTCAACATTTGCTCAGATTGTGCCAGTGAAATTATTATTGTAGGGATGAAATCCTTTATTCCACACTCCACCTTAAAATCTCGTCCTTTATCTGAACCTCTGTTTTCCAATAAATGTGCTAAGGCTGTTCAACATAAGAATGCTGCATATCGTAATTGACTTTTATTCAAATCTGCGGGTTCATTTTCTGCCTACACCAAAGATCCAACAATTTTAAAGCAGTTATTAATCAGTTCAAATACCTCATTACATTCCACCTTGCAGTTTGAGAAACTGCCCAGCGCAAATAAAAAAATAAATTTTCTGTTTATACTCCGGGACAATCAAAGGAGTTCACAAGATAGACGGAATACAAGAAACAGCACCGTATTTAGCAGTCACGGGCTTGAACCCCGGTCACTCAAGGCACGTGTACTTATGCACCCGCGCACCTGACCACTAGGCTACGGCGGCCTATAGCTTCAACTTTTGAATATCCACTACCAATTCCTTAAATGCTGATCTCCAGGTAATCCTACAGTAGGGTAAAGATAACTTAATTGATTTGGATCCTTCTAAAGCTCAGTTCCGTCTTATATCTCGTAAAAATAATTCTTCTGCTGCTATGCTTATCTTCGTTACACTCCGATTTCTAGGCAATATCATATATCTCTGTTGGGAATTACCGTGATTTCTAATCTCTTTTGGCCTTGGCATAAGCACATCACAAATATTGCTTCCTTCTATATCCAAAAAAACTGTTTTCTCTTTCGCTCTCAGCGTTACTTTTTTTTAGAAACAGCCGTTTACTCTGTATAAATCGCAGATCCGCCATATCGTGAAATATTGTTTGTCCGTCTGGGGTGGTGACCTAAAATCCTCTCTCAGGCTTATAGATTCCATTCAAAAGAGGGCAGTTAGTTTAATTAGTGACTCATATCTCTCTCTCTCTCTCTCTTATAGATGTTCCGTTTCTGCTGCATGCCTCTTCTATAGACACTTCCATGGGCACTGTTCTTGTGAATTTGCTTCTATAATATCGGAACACGTGCCGGAACCAGTCAACATTCTTTTACTGTTCAACTTCAAACTCACAGAACCCACTTTTCTTCCTAATTTATTCATTCAATTTCTGTTTTCTGGAACAGCCTTCCTTCATACGTATTTTATGAAAATTGCAATCTACAGAACTTCTAATCTAATAGTCAACAAGTATCTTCTTTAGTCTTTTCAACCTTCAATCTAAGCGCTGTACTAAGTACTATCGGTTCGAATACCTCTCGTGTTTGAGATTTTCATAAAAAAAAGGAATCTTATAGAATTAGTTTCTTTGCCAACAATTAAAGATAGGATTTATTTCAATTAGGCATAATAACAACCATTCTTATTCTCACTTCCTATCCCTAACAGAGAGAGAGAGAGAGAGAGAGAGGGAAATTAAGTTTTTCATTAAGTTAGATATTATACAAAAAATACAATATCTGATTAAAATAGAAGTATATTAATCACCTTTATCTATATATTAAAATGTATTTACTTGTTTTCTAGGTTGAAATAAATTTCAATACCCAAAGTGTTTAAACCTGTTCAATTAGTATTGATATTACAATGGCTAAATGGTACAAGGAAGCGGACGTTTTCTGCATCTGCCAAAAAAGAGAAAAAAGTTTTCAATAGCTCGTACGTACTTTCCCCGTTGCCAAAAGATGGCTATCATATCCAGTTCCGTTTCGAATTTTATCAAACTCTCCATCTCAACCACTGCGAAGACAGTTTATTCCAATGATCTCCAGCACTTTGCGCCGACCGGGCTAGCCGAGTGGGTAAAGTACCTGCCCGGCAACCCAAAGGTCGCGGGTTCGATTCCCGCCTCGGGCTTGGATCAAAGTACTGCAAAAACCTTGGGAGGTGCAATATGGCCACAGAAGCCGATGCGCCAACAACTACCAAATCAAAAAAAAAAAAAAAAAAAAAAAAAACCAGCACTTTGCCTTAAAATAAATTTCATTTGTTACTTCATTCTGTTACTCCCCAAAAGTATATAAATTATATGTTTGTGACTCTTAGTTCTTGTTTCTTCAAATGCTGAACGTATATTTCTTTCGTTCATTTTAGTGATTCCCTTCAGGCCTTATTAGTCCTCCTCCTCCTCCCTCTGGGATACCTGGTTACCTAGCTGTGCAGTCTGCACCTTCTGTGCTGTTCTTCATATGGGCATCGATTAGCGCTACTTGCCCTTCTTTGAATTCTTCAACTGGGGCCTTCAGACTTAAATATAATATTCTAAATACACTCGTACTTTTGTTTTTATAAAGGGACAAAGACATCCTTTTTGCCAACTTATGAAGGTCCTATATATCATATACAGGACACGATGCCCCTTCTTGGCCACTTGTTTACACTGCATGGAAAATTTCATATATGATTAAATTGTAATCCCTAAGTCTTTTTGTAACCACTTTAAACTCTACTCCCGCTAGCTTATAAGTAAATTCTAGATATTTGTTCCCCAGGTGGAAACTCTACATTTAGAAGCCTTAAACTTCAGTTGCCATTTCTCAGAATATTCATGACTGATATTGTCATTTTCAAGCCGAATGCCCTCCTCCTGCTCGTTAACCAGCCTTCCTACATTTAAATCATCAGCAAACTTTGACGAGTTTCTTTTGCACTCCCTGATTAATGTCATTATAAGGGAGTTTATACCAACTGTTTACAGTATAGCTAGTACCTGAATCAAATAAAGAAGATACTTTATTTTCCTAGTTAGAGTTTATTTATCTTTAATATGGTAAAAGTAAATAAAAACATGATTTTAACTTGTTAACTGATTATTAAATATGTCTAGTCCAGTTAATTTTACCCTCACGTGTAGCACAGTTCTTGTTATAGTACGGTTTTTTAGGAGCACTACCGACTAAGGCAATATTGCTCCGTATATACTGTCTGTAAATTGCATGTGTTCTGTGATCGATTTTCTATTTGCTGGACGAAAAACTCGCTGTCACATTCACACCAGATTTCCACCCGGTGTGAATGGGACAGCGATTCTACCAACTGTGCTACTCACGAAGAGCGTTAACACCATCCTCCCTACACCAGATGGTAAAAAAAAGGCTCTGGTTCGAATCACTTCAATGGCGTGAGGAATTTTTATGGGTTTTGGAATAACGTGGCTAAATTAGTTGCTCTCCGGCGAAACCCTGGTTTATTGTCCAGCAAACAGGAAAATCTTCCACAGAATATAGGCAATTTATAGACCAATGTATACGGCGCAATATGTTCTAAGTCGCTGATGCCCCTAAAATCTTACAATAACAACAACAAACTAACCGGCATCAACGATGTGAAGAAGCAAAATCCACATAATCGCAAGTAAATTTAAATTTCTGATGAAAATTTAAGCAATGATGCTCATGACGCACAACCGATAAGAATCAATACTTTATTACGAAAACTTGCTGAATTCGTAGTGTTCTCCATATAACCACCAATCTTTATCATGAATTTATATTTGTTAATTGACATAATTAAAAAAAATAATAGTAAACTTTTTCTCCTTCTGCCCCTTGACGGGTACGATTACCAACTGCATGTGGTAGTTGGTTTGCTTTCTAGAGTTTCATGTAAGTGTTCTCTAGGAGATGGTCATTACTTGTTTCATTTGCCACATTTCTTTGACTTTCTGTCTTAGGTTTGTGTACTTCCTGATATTTTCCTCGTAGGTTTTCTGGAAGTTGCTGGTGCTGGGCACTGCTGTGTCGATCAGATTGGTAGCCTTTTCCTTCTTGTCGATGAGGATTGTATCTGGTTTGTTGTGCGGGATCGTCTTGTCCATTATTACGGCACACTCCTAGTATTGTTTGTAAGTAGGGGTCGCTAGTATGGCCTAGGGTTGATATTTATAATACGGTACACTTGCTTTGATGAAATAGTATTTTCGCGCTAGCTTCTGATGTATTATTCTGGCGAACTGGTCGTATTTGTGGATGTACTCTGTCTGGGTGATCACCTCACATCCCGCGCTGATGTGCTGGATTGTTTCTGGGACTAGGTCGCATCTTCGACATGCGACATCTGTTACTCCGGGTTCCTTTGCGATGAGTTTCTTGTATGGTGTTTGGTTACCTGGTCTTGGATGGTGAGCATGAATCCTGTGGTCTCGGCGAAGAGCCTCCCACTCGTCAGCCATGTGCTGGAAGCCATTTTATCTGTGCAGTCTTGATGGAGGTCATTGTAGTGTCATTTTCATTGTAGTGTCATTGTAGTGCTTTCTTTGTCCATCTTTTTTTTCTTTGTTTCTTCTGTTTCCGTGAGTGGGGCTCCTTGTTAAGGTTGAGTATTTGTGTGCTGTTTATCTTATCTTTCTTATGACTTGGTAGATTGGTGCTGCGTTTTCCTTGGAGTAATCCTGCAGGTTCTTAATCGCCTTCTTCTCTTGTTCGAATGAGTCAGTCTCCTTCCTCCTTCTTTCCGGGCTATGGTCAGTCTCTTCATGGCTGACTTCGGGTGATGTTGACTGCTCTTGGTCATCGTTATTATAGTCGATCTTAAAATCTCCTCCCAGTATTATAATCTCCGCCCAGTACTACGTACGTTAGTACTGAGCCTATGTAAGCGTTATTATTATTAATATTATTATACATTTCAGGTCAGTAAAGAAACTGCACTATTCAAAAGCATTGGTAAATATCGCTTAGTGTTACTTCTTATAGTCGGTGTAATTTTTCTATTACGAAATGATTGTTTATTTTGTTAGGCAATACCAAAAACGTGTGTTCTGGTTCTAGTTTATTGAAATGAAAGATGTCGTATTTAAATAAGAATGAAAATATCAATCCATAAACATGCTTCTAAATCAGTAGAAATTTAGTTCCTAGCCATGTAGTTAAAGTGTTCGAGATTTGAAATGAAAATAAAATAAAATAAAATGAAATGAAAGATATGAAATTAAAAGAGGTTTAAAATAACTTAGAAGAAACATAAAACACAGATTCCCTGGAAAAGAGCATCTTTTTAATAAATGTCACTGCCGAATATACAGTATGTGATTATGAAAAATTTAAAAATCAAAACACTCTTTCGCGTGTTTTGATAGAACCTTCTGTTGGAAAAATGCATATCCCCCCATTAGATTCCAAGTTTTAAGTTTCTTCTAATAGAAATTTATTTATTTATCATTTCCGTCTATAGACATCACTTGCCTATGAAAGCGTCTTTCTGCTTTTAAATTTTGGTCATGAAAGTTCCGAAGTAGTCATCCTTTCGTTCTCTTTAACTTTTAACCAGACTATTACAAAGCTGCTAATGCACAACGGTACAATGTATATTGGGATACCCTGCATTGTGTGTGGGTGGAAGGAGCTGGTACCTGGTGGGAATAGAAAAGTTTCATAAATATCGTAGGTATTTATGAAAAACAAGTCATGTAATTGTACTTAGATATAAAATTGATCAAAGGGGCATTTCCCTAAGGGAAATTCCCCTTTGATCAGTTTTACTACAGGGCCCCCTCTTCCATATCATTTTGTGGGACCCACGGTTTTCTGTTACTTCACTGGACAATCTCCTCCTGTTTTACCACTTAAAAACTTTTAACCGTTCATTTCATTCTTGCCTCTGCTTAAAAATCAACCTTCTCAGCAAAAGTTTGATACCACTTCTCTTTCTGAGAAACATTTTTATATCGAACTGAAAATTGATGTTAGCTGTGAACTGGTGTATATTTAGAAAAAAATATGGTATATTAATTTCTCTTGTCTTTTCCTGAAAATCAAGTCCAGATTAAAGACCTTAGCTTTGGTATACTGATGAGCAGCATAAATTTCACTGAGTATTGACGATATTTATGCGTTTGAATAATGATTAAAAACAATTAAATAATTGAACGAATAGGCTAAGTAAACACAGGAAATATGAATTTCAGAATTACAGAGAAAGAGAGAGAGAACTTGAGGGGAAAAAAAAAAAAAAAAAAAAAAAAAAAAAAGAAAGAAAAACCGTCTGCTAGCAGTACACAATATTCCTGATCCTTTGCCATTCTCTCTCTAACTCTCTATGCCCCGCCTCGCGAACTGCACGTACACCTGTCTCAGATGATTGATGTATGTTCACTCGTTCGCCGTCCCACCTTACGTGGCTATACGCCACGCAGACAAGATCTATTTTTTTTTTTTTTTTTTTTTTTTGTGCAGATGTACGAAAGGCTTTGTATCAAGAAAAAGGAGAAAGGATTAGATGAAAATAGCAGATCCAGCCTGATACTGGAGGAGGATTTCAGTGCTGTCCAAAAACTTAAATCATCAAAGTTTTCTCGATTTTTGAAACAGCGACACACAGATAGACAGACTAGATCAAAAGAAGTTTAAAATTGGCAGACAAATAAATAGTATTTAATGTTAAAATTTAATGACATTAATACGTGCTTTCTAAAATCTCGCTGTTCACGAATGATTTTAAACCAGTTATTAGAAGGGTTCAGTTTTTTATTCTCTTAGTATAATTTAAAACTGAACGTTGGCTGTACTTAAGAGATCTTGAATTTATTTTCAGAATTTTATGCTAAGCTGGTATAAATTGAATCACAACCAGGTTTAGATAAGTGGGGTGAACTAAGACTGCTCAAGCAACTTCTAAAACAGCAATTCACAAAACACCTGCGTCCACCCAGGGCCGATTATTATGCTGATAAACCAAAAAAAAAAGAAAGAAAGAAAGGAAAACTAATATGCCATATCGCTATTATATGCAAGATGAGAGATCAATAAAAGTAGGACTCCATCTGTTTTGTTTGCTTCTCAAAAGACAACTCAATGGGGGAGGGAGGATTATGAGGGCCATTTGGCTGGGCCTCAAGCTCAAAATGGGATTGAAATCATATTTTCTAAATAAGTTGTGCATTTGCGCAGAACAAAAATACATGAAGTCAAATAATTGTGTGTGTGTGTTCTCAGCACTTACGTTTGCTGTTTCCTGTATGTTCACTATTTTGTGAACTCCTCTGACCGTGTGTGGTTGTTCCGGAGTATAAAACAGAAAATTATTTTATTTTATTTAAATATTTTTCTTCAATTTAAAGAAAAGGTTTTGCTCAGAATATGGTACAATTTTGGAAAAAGGATGAACTTCAATCCATTTCGTTATTCTTTGTAGTGTAGAGTAGAGAAATTTGTCTGTACTGCTCGACAAAATTAAGAGAACGCTTAGAAAACATGAAGAAAATCTTTATTGTACAGTAAAGATACAATAATGTGCCCGCCACAGCCAGGAGGCCAGGGGCTTGACAATGATATAGAAATATAAAAATATGTACGGTATAAAAATTTGTGCAGTATAAAATATTACATAACAATTAAAAACGTAGCATTAGCCATTCAATAGATATGAGTATGTACATAGTTGTGAGGCAGACAGTACACCAAGGTATGTACACGTTCATATGTACAAAGCACATATTTTAGAATATTCACACAAGTCAGAATATTTCACAGTGCCACATTATTGTTCGGTATTGCATTTTCTTGTGAAGACAGTTCATCGATTTGCCTGCGACGTGCCGTTATGCACCTCATAGGAGATAGCAGGTGGAGATATCAGTATGAGTCGACATCAGGGGCCAAACAAAAGGGGAACAAGTTCGGCCAACGAGCGCCTGTAATTGCGATCAGAAGCGAATTTCTGGAGGTCAACTCCGATCATTAGCAGGGCTTGTACTGTAGGAAGTACTTGTCCAGGTAGGAATCTGTCACTGATCTTCAGCCTGTTCCGTTGTAGCTGAAGAAGAGGGGTGGCTCGTAAGGACGGAAGTGGAACATGCCACTGGCATATATCCCAGAAGTCAGGGGAGTTGATTTTTCCAACCAGCATTTTGACTGTGGTCACAGTTCTCCTCATGCTGATTATTTGAGGCAGCCGTGGGATTTGAAGTTGGTCAGCCATGCTGGTGGTCCTCTGCTGAGGGGGGAGTCGATGTTTGTGGGTTGCCCACTTCAATATCCAGTATTCACTGGCGAAGATGGGCTTCATGAGAGAAGGTACTGCGGATGCCCATATTTCAGAGGCATACAGAAAGGTAGGATACACAATGGTTTCCAGATATCTGATTGTGGTTCTTGCGTCTGTGTTATGAAGAAGATGTTGACGGGCAATCCAGCGCATTCGGTTGATCTTGCGTAGAACACATTCGATGTGACAGTTGAACCTAAGGTTTGGGTCGAAGGTTACACCGAGATCTTTGTGTTTAGTAACACTTGGAATAACTGCACCCTGCAGTGAGGGTTGTATGGATGTGGGACACTTCTTCAGAGAAAAAACCATAATAACGGATTTTTGGGGGTTCAGTTTGAGACCGAAATGGTTGAGATGGCTAGAGAAAGCTGTGATCTTATTACAGATTTCCGATGTGATCACTCCCCTGTCGGCTGATGGTGGTATTTCCGTTAGGAACTTTATATCGTCGGCGTAGGTAATGACATCATCTCTGTTACACACAAACGGAATAAGGAGGGCGGTAAAAAGTAACCCCGATAAAATGCCACCTTGCGGCACACCAGCATTGATGGATCGGGTATAGCAGAGGTTACGATGAGTGAGGTACACTGTTCTGTTCCGGAGGAGCGAGTGCAGAAAAGCGAAAACGTCACCTTTGATCCGAAAGAAATTGGTTAGGAGATTCAGAAGGGCTGAGATGTTGAGGCTATCAAAAGCAGCTTCAATATCGGCATAAACAACCGCCATTTCTGATTTGGCCTCAAATGCATTTAAAATTTCCGTTTGGACTGCCAGAAGGTTGGAGACAGTTGATCTATTAGGGAGAACATAATGGAGTTGTTTTGATGATTGTGGAAGAAGATGGCGTGTTATATGCGGAAGAAGGACTTTTTCCAGTAGCTTTAGGAGCGTGGATGCAGTGGAGATCGGTCTATAGGGCTTCGGCTGGCTTGGTAGTTGAACTTTAGGTAGTGGGGCAAGACTGTATTTGCTCCAGGATGCCGGAAACACTCTATGAGAGAGGATGGAGTTGAACAAGTAGAGCAGAGGATCAAGGATATATGGACTGAGGCACTTTACGATGAAATGTGGGACATTATCGATGCCAGCGGTGCATGACGGACGCAGCGAGTTGATGGCTTGACGAAGCTGCTGTCGATCGATTTGAATGGAAAACAGCTCATCATCTGGACTTGAAATGGGGTCTGGTTGGTAATCATATGGTTGTGTGATGTTGTCTTGGAATCTGGCTACATAGTTGATCCATTCAACTGGATTGAAATTGGAATCTGGTTTAGAGTTACGGGTATATGGCACTTTGCCTTTGGATAAGGTCTTGTCAGTGTATTCTTTAATGGCTTGCGATTTCAGTCTATTAAACAGTGCTCTAGCTTTGGAGTACTGAGTTCGGTCATATGCTGTACCAGACTGTTTCCATTGTTTATGGAGGGACTGTTTGCACTTGAAACTGTGATTTAGCTCCGAAGACCACCAAGCATTAGTTCTAGCGGAGATACTGACCTGTTTAGCTGCTGAGAACATAGTAACAGTGTGCAACCATCTAGTTAATATGTCTAGAGCCAGTTCCGGATCTCCTGATTCGAGACATGGTGTAACTCGTGCAGCTTGAGATGAAGCAGGACAAAATTGGGTACAGTTCTGTTCTCTGATGAGTCCCTTTTAAGCCTGCTAAGAGATTCTAGACGTTACTTCACCTGGAGACAACGAGGAATGCAGTACCATCCCTCCAACATCACAGAAGGGTACATTTGCGGTGGAGGCGGTGTTCTCGTGTGTGGAGCGGAATAGTTATCAACAGCTGCACCATTCATGTTTTTGATTGGGGTACAGTGACTGCGCAGAGATACCGAAAACAAATCCTGGAACCCTATGTGCTACTATTTAAGGGTGCAGTTGGCTCAGATTTTCTTTTCATGCACGACAAGGCCACTGCACTAGAGCTCAAGTGGTGGAGGGACATCTTCGAACTGACGGTGTCCAACGATTGCCTTGGCCAGCACGATCACCACACTTAAATCCGATAGAATATGTGTGGGATGACCTTGGGCGTCGCACTGCACGCAGACAGCCAACTCCTCGTTTGGTGAGCTAAAGTCTGTGCTGGTGGAAGAATGGGATTTGTTGCAACAGAATCTTATAGACACCCTTATATCGAGCATGGTATAACCGCTGTCACGCCTGTTTAGCTGTTGGAGGGGATCTTATGCCATACTTATGACCACGACATCAGTATGACCATATTTTCGAACATCTTGTATCGACTTCTGTAATGTGATCTTTTTTGGTAATTCTTATACAACCCCTATAAATGTACCTTTATATCTGTCCGAAGCATCTCGCTATCTTCTCATTTTATCGTTTTTCTATGGTACCCCACCATACCAAATTTTGTCCCGTTTTATCGCCGCAAGTTGCACGATTTACACTTCCATTTTTATGTTAATTTCTGTTAATTTTGTCGAGCAGTGTATTTTTGTTTATTACTTTTGTAAATTTTCTTAATTGTCACCCCTTCAAGCGCTATTTTAAGACGTAAAAAAAGTTTCATTTTTTCACGTCTTAAAGATTGAAACAATTGATTGAAACAATCTTTAGATTGTTTCAATCAATTTTAGATTGAAACAATCTAAAATAGTATTTCCATTTCATCTGTTACTGTTGTATGATTTGCTTGTTCAGTGCAGTGGTTATAATCACCCTCCCCTTTCCACGCCGGATAGAAAAAATCTGGATTCTAATTTCATCAATGTCATAACGATTTCTTTTAAGCTTTTTTCACTCTCTGGCTGAATTATTCGGTCTCAGGCATGGATAACGAGGTCCCTCCCCGGAAACTCGAGTTTTTCACCAGCATAACAGGAAAATCGACTAGAGAACACACGCTATTGATGGACATATTACACATGGGCAGATAAGATTATCCTTGGGTCTCTCTAATATGACAGTTAACTTTATTCCTATCGTATAGGGTTGTGCTCCAGACCACTTCCAATATAATAGTAAAAAATAAAATGGAGATGTTACAAAAATTGATTTTGGGTTTAATTGTTGCATTAATGTAGTCTGTAATTATCTGGCTGAGAATAGTAATGGCAACTTAAAATAATCACAAAATAATTCGTTGTTAGTAATTCTGTTAAAAGCTGTGGTCAGATGCATAGTGCAATTAAATAAGTTACGGGGAATATTAGCCAGGGATCTCTGTAATCGATAAACAATGGGCAGTTATCCAGATGATGTTAAAAAACATAATTTCAGTTACAACAGGAATTTAGTGGGGAATGACGGTTGTATATAATTATATGCGTTGTGCATCTATACCTAGAGTACTGTCCTGGATTTTTGTTCTGGATAAATGTATATGAAGTTTACATATCTACTGACAGACGTTCATAGTTGGTTCTTGATCGGATGAGTGGGGGGATGCGTCATTAACAAACAGGCAGTAAGCCTGAAGGATGGTAAAATTTCTTCCTAAATTTGGAGAACACACAGTTTTGCTTTCCCCTTTTGAAGGAAAGCAGAATGTGTGTCCTTGGATTTCGACATGCGTAAAATCTTATTTTTATCTTGATGGGTTTATCCGACTGATTTATCGACAGTGATATACTTTGTACAATATAAATTATAATTCACCAAATATTTATTTAAACAGAACAACAAAATGAAAGAGCTAAACCTCCCAGAAGCGTCCTCATTCATTTCACAAATATTATGTGGTCTGAGTTCCAATCTCAGTGGTATTCATTTCTCCCTACAATCTGCCAAGCCACATTTTTTATGACAGTCTCAGTTATCGCTTGCCTCATCTACTACTCATCTCAGTTGCCTTCTCTCTATAATTTTTTCTCTAGAAAGGTGGTACTTGTGCTTATGTTCGCACTGATATTCCTTGTAATCATTAGAGACTTCTCATTTAGAATTTCTTCTTTTTGATTACCTTTAACTAAAATACTGGCACTTTCTGTCAAATTCATCTGTTGCTTCTACTGTTCTCCCAACCCAAAATAACACGGAACTTTTTCACTTCATGTCTTTGAAACTTAAACTTAACTTTCTTCAGTTTAACTTTCGTAACAGTGAGGCAATTTTCCTTGGTGATTTCATGTTCGCAGCTCTACTTGACTTCAGTTTTATAGTTATACGGAACCAGACTTTTGCAATTATTGATGACATCACATACTTGTTCATTTTCCTAACAGAATATTAGATATCCTAACCATACGCCCAACACCCTTTATCTCTTCTCACCAACAGCCCTTCAAAGTACATGGTCAGTATTAGTGGTCCTCTAGGCACTTCACATCACAACTTTGTGATAGTCTCTTCTCTTGAGCACTACACAAATATTGCTTCCGCTACTTAAAAAAAGCCGGTTTTCCTCTTTCGCTGTTGCTGTTACTTTTCTTCTGAACAAGTATTCATTCTGTGTACAAACCTCATAACTGCCATACTATGGAATGTTTTTCCCACGTGTGCGGCGGTGTCCCAAAAACTTCTCTCAAGCTTCTTGATTCCATTCAAAAGAGAACAGGTTAATTACAGATTATCTCCATTTTCAGTCTCATAATATCTATAGAAAAGGCAGTCAGTTTCTGCCTTTTCTATAGATACTTTCATTGGAACAGTTCTGCTAATCTGCACCTATCATCCCCCTACTCTCTTTCATGGTAATACGAACACGCAACGCAACTAGTCGCATCCATTCATTGTAAGATTCCGAACTCACAGAATCAACGTATCAAAATTATTTTTTGAATCCAGTTCCTTGGTGACCACATCATAGGAACCAATCAGACTAGTCAAACAAGATTTCTGTTTAACAAACCCATGCTGCGTTTGAAGTATAATTGCAGCCTTGCCTAAATGATCCTGCATTACTTCTTTAACCAGTGATTCACTTATTTTCCCTGGAACAGAAGTTAAACTAACGGATTTGTAATTACTCGTATCGCCCTTTGATCCTCTATTCCGAACTGGGGATATATTCGCACATTTCCAGTCCGCTAGGATTTCTCCTGAATCCAAGATGCTCTCATAATAATGGGTAATGGTTTGCTTTACTTCCTTCGCTGCTTTCCTTAATAATAGTTGGATAGCTCCCATTCACCCCCACGTGCCTATCTTATGTTTATCTTCAACAGTTTATCTTTCATTTTACTCTCAATTAGTACAAAATCATTTATGGAAAATACTCATTCAGTTTGTCTGTAACCTGAGCAGGATCATCAATAGTCAAACCATCGATATCGAGTGGATCAATCTAATTCATCCCCTTCCTTCTAGTTTTTACATAAGTAAAGAAGTCTTTGCTGTTTATCTTTGTATCCTTTGCCAAAGATTTATTTTAATCCGCCTTCGCTTGTCTAACTTCCTTTGTGACTTGATTACAGAATAGTTATCTACCATAGACTTCTGTGTCATCTGATAATTTATATGCATCTCATGCATTTTTCTTCTCTGCCAGAAGTGTCATCATTTAGGCCTATACCTTGAAGCGTATTTCTTAGTTGGTGCAAAGTGTGTTAAGTGTCTAACGGCACCAGAGGTTTTCCCCATCTTCGCGTTGCTTTCATTATTGGTGTACCAGTTCACTGGGAAGACCAGAGATTTAAAAGTTTGTGTATCATGTGAGTGTGTAATGTTATGTACAGTTGTTCCTCTGGCCATTTAGCTGCTGGACCCCTGCTGAGGCCCAACGTTGCCCGCATTTCGCCCCGTGGAGGCAGACCAGGTAGCCAGTAGTTTAAATTTGTACTCTGGCAGGTCCTGCCACCTAGTTTCCAGAGATTTCAATGGCTAGGACCTATAAAAAAAAATTGCATGAGAATATTGCGCTAGAATTGGAAAAGCCAAAATGGTGGGCGAACAGTGTAATTTAGATACGATTATTTTTGACATTTGGGGCATTCGCTTTCGTACAGATAGAGTGGGGTGGGGAGAATGAAGATTGGGGGATAAAGACGGAAGAATGAAGTCAATAGGGAAGACGACCCCAGGTGGAATCAGTGGACATGCCCATGCCCCACCAGAGTGAAGAGTGGGGTCGGCGAGGAGGGGGAGGAGACAGCGAAGCCGTCTCCTCCCCTCCGCGCTCTCCAGGGTGAGGGAGAAGGAAGGGCCGGACAAGGGAGCCGGCTCAGATCGCCAATATGTCATGTATGCAGCAAAGCTGCTGCTTCTTCAGGTCCACGACAGCGTTCCATCCAATAGTTGGTCAGTCTTGGGATAGGATCCCGTCCACTGCTGGTCCAGTAATCAGGATGTCAGTGTGGGATGGTGTCACTCGTGGGTCCTAGGTCGTGGTTGTTTGTCCGTTTCGGTTGTCAAGTCCAGTTGTCAGAGTTCCAGTGTCGAGTCTAGGGAAGTTGCGGTAGTGCTCGTAGTCTGGTGAACAGTTCGTGCGCAAATTGTGTGAGTGTTCTGTAGTATTCCTCCTCCCACAGCACAAGGTGTTCCCGATCCTTTATGTTGAAACATATTTTTGTTATAAGGTGGCATCTTATATCCTCAAAGAGGGGACATCCATGCATCAGATGTGTCCTTGTCTGGTTTTCACCGCACTGGCATAGTGATGATTCTTTTATTCCGAAGGTCGATAGTTTGCACGTTAAAGGTTTTCTTAGTTGGTATGTTAGTGTCAGACGGCACCTGGGATTTCTCCCATCTCCGCATTTGGTATGAAAAGCCTAGTAGCTTCTATGATTAATTCCTTGAACGCTTCCCATATAGAATTTGCTGATGGTAACATCATTATTTGGCCCCGCGATATAGAATTTAAAATCTGTCTGAGATTGCTGTGGTCACCCTTACCAAAGCAAAAGCCTTTCCCTTTACCCTTGACAGTATTTATGTTTTTAATTAAATTCCATTTTAGCACTGTTATCACTGCCACCAAGTGAGTCTTTTTCCTGCAGATTCTTAATGCATGTATAATCACTGCTGATAAGATTAAGAGTATTATTCCCTCTTGTTGTCTCTTTTACATGCTTCTGCAGAAAACAGTCTTATAATAAATACACAGAAATATCTTGCTAATGTGTGAGTGACCAATCCACAAGTTCCAGTCAATATCTGTAAAGTTAAAATCTCCCATTTTAAGACATTCTGATTTACAGGCCCACTCTGTTTCTCTGTAGAGTCGTTGTACTGATCAGAGTCATTAGAACCATAAGACACTCCTACTCTCATTTTTGCTTTCCCAGTGCGTAAATCACATCAGACTGACTCTACATTGCACTGCCCACCCGTCAACTGGATGCATTGCCTTAAATTTTCTGTGCATCTTGATTAAGAGCATAATCTGCGCCCCCCCACCTCCTATTCTGTTTCTCCTTTCTGTTTAAATTGTACTCCCCATATATAAATTCTGCATCCTTTTATCTGAGTTACACTACATCTCTGAAATCCCAACAATGTCTGCATTTGAAGTCTTGACCAGCACTTCAAATTCATCGAATTTATTTATTATACTTCTCATATTATGAGATAAATTAGAATCCAGAAAGAATTTATTAGTAAGTTCGTCAAAATTCAAGGTTACGAATGTCAATAAGAATCAATGATCATAAATGATATTACTTACCTAATCTTTTAATGATTTAATACATTGTCTATATCTGTAATTTGTTAAAAACTGATTAAAAAAAAAAAAAAAAAAAACATATATGAAACCTGTGCATGCTGTCGTCGATGTCTGTTAAAGGAAAAGTAGGATAGCAGAATTTTTTAGCCTGTAATTTTGAAACTATTATCGTTTAAACATTGTAGTGAGTGTCATTTGATTATCACGATACTGAATTACAAAATCTAACTCAAATCTAATTAAAACTATATTAGTGATTTTATGCATCCAAATTTGTGCCTGATTAGGGAATTTTAAATCCATCTGAATGGGGAATTATTTTCGAATAATCCTGAAAATAACGATGTCATTCAAATATTTAAAGGAGAGAACTGACCACTTGTAGAATTTTGTTCTGGGGAATATGAAGTATAATGATTATCAGTTTCTGTCTGAATAAATTTAGTATTATTTCTTGTGTATCAGTAATTTATTTGTTATATTTAATTTAGAATTAGCACTAAGAATCAAACTTCATAAAAGCCAATAACAACAACAAGAACAACAAAAAAATCCATTAATGTGAACAATGTACAGGAAAGAAGAAATGTTCCTGGAACATACGTTTTGAAAATGTAAATTTAGAGAGCAATTCTTTCATTGGAAATATGTCATACTATACTGATCAAACTACAGTAGATGAGGATATTCAGCAACGACCTATTGAACGCTCTCTCTCTCTCTCTCTCTCTCTCTCTCTCTCTCTCTCTCTCTCTCAAGTACCAGAGAAGTAGTTCATTGGAACTACTAGATACTGACGGAAATTCTTATTTTTTTTTGTGTTATAATAGTGGTGCTTTTTCTTTTCTTATAATAATCGTTTTTTTTTTTCTTCTTTTCTCCCATCGTGTTGCGCATACAAGTTTTAAAATAATGGTGAGAATAATATAATGTTGGCAAGTAAGTTCGCACTGTTTACATGTGCACAGAACTAGCCACTGGCGAGGAATACGTTTTGGATACTACATTACCACATGCACTGGTCACCTAAATGCTTACTGACAATAAGAACTTTGGCCAATACGGCTTTCTCTGTGCTTCCCCCTTCCTTCTGTTATGACAGTGAATTTATTCCCATCTTCGTTCTTTCATTGCCAATCCACTCTGGCTATGAGATTTCTCAATTCTCACATAAACACTGGTGGACATCCCGTGGTGTGATTACTACAACAATAATGCCTATAATAAGGTGCACACGTCGCACGCGACCAGGTGTTCAGGGTCGATAATAGATCGTTACATGCACGCAAACTTCCCTGCACCAGACTGGATCGGGACAAGGCGCACGTTCTCTGACGTCGAATAACGGAGGAGTTAGCCGGAGAACAGAGGTGTTCAGATGGTTTAGTGGGTGACGGTGGTGGAAGCACGTGGGAAGGATAAAATAGTGAGGGGTGGTGACGAAATGAACAATAACGAAGAGCTGTGGTTGAAAACATTCTATTCGACATGTTCAATGCGAAAGTTATAAAAAAGTGGCAGCGAGGGGCGGTGAATTATGCTTCTTAAAAAATCTTTTCGGCATACTTTCGTTCAGAAACAACAGAAGTATATTAAATACCAGTAATATAATTTTCTGTTCCATTTCGTGTTATACAATGCTGTTAAATGAAACAGCAAAAATTTGTTTAAATGTCTAAAAAATACTATACTGAAATATAAATGAACACTCATTGAGTAAGCCCAATTGAATGTTACTGAGAATCGTTAAAAAAGGAACCCTCCGTTAGTTGTTCCAGTGCGGAGCACACATTCTCCAATGTTTGGCTGATTTTTGCCCGTGATTAACCGTGAACTTTCGGTTTCGTTTATTTAATTTTGTTAAATCCCATGAGTCATTCATTCTCTATGAGTGATAGTGAGGCTCCCCTTTTCTTTTTTTTTCTTTCTTTCTTTTTTTTTTTTTTTTTTTTTTTTTCGAAAGAGGAAAGCCTGGAGCACAGGATATCTGTTGCAAAACACAAAACTAGTAGTTATAATTTAAGCACACTTCATAGGATGACTACATTTAATAGGAATGCAGCTACAGCTTCTTAAAATATACCTCTCGGAGAATTCTTCAAAAAGAAGTTAAATTAGGTTTTCCATACTTTTTGAAGTGATGTTGACTCTTTTGTGAAAAAGATGTTTTGAATTCTTATTAAATGTGTTCGTTATATGCAGTGAGCCTAATATAATGGTGTATAGCAACGTTGTTGTGACCACGTCGTTGTAACTAAAGCAGTCTTTATTCTTAGTGAGGCTTGTGAGCCTATAGTTTCCTCCTCTGGGTTCATGGTATATTTTATCTTTGTTACGCTATGCATATAAAATCCATTTCCTGTTGTTGATATTCGCTATTTTTGGGGGTGAACGGTGTGACAATGTTTAGTGTAAAAATCGGTGCTTTTTTTTCCAATATATTATATTCTTTGACGAAAAAAAGTATTTTCGCTAAACTTTTCGAATGTCAGGTTATAGTAGTTATGACATATCCGTCATGATGAGCTTTAAGCTGTTATTTAAATAAGAACTTCTACCATAGAAACTGAAAATACAACTGAAAATTTTTAAGCGTAATGTAAGAGTTTTTGGTCGTAGTTTTGAGAGGTAGCCAGTGGAAATAATAGCTACTAATTGAACAAGAGCTATTATCTATTTTAAACATTTGATTACGTTCATTAATAATAATAATAATAATTTTTATTATAAAAATTAGCAAATGTATTAATATAGCTATGCGTGGTCCAAAGACATATTTTTCTTTATTCTTCGCGTTGAAATTTCTGATAATGTGCTCCCATGACAACTCGATTAAATCATTTGCACATACTTGCAGTGTATCAGTTTCTCAGAAATTCATTTATTCTACACACTCCTAAAAGATAAGGGTAACAGCGACGGAAACAGACTTAACTTTGCAATTTTCATTATCTGATGGACGGGATGAGTGTGGGGAAATCGCGCGCAACAGCTGCCTACCTCGATGGCAAAATGGCCTGCGGCACACTCTCGGTGACATATTATACCACCCAAGAGGCCATCACTCTCCCATTCCTACTGTTATACTCACCGATCATACATGTATTTTCCCCTCCCGTCCCTCTTCTCTGCAGTACTTTCTTGCCCTTCACGCTGGGCAAATACTACATGGGTTCTAAAGAGGTCGTCCCGGAGCGCGAGCTTTGTGTCGCAAATTAAAAATCGATTTTTCCGCTGTTTCCGAAACTTTGACGGCGCCTACTTGTGATGCCCATTAAAACCTGCCCCGCTCTTGTTACGAGATTAACAATACAAGCCAATTGAGCTAAGCCTTTACTTACCTTTTTGATGTCTCTTGACACTAGAGCCTTCAAATCTGTGTTCGCACATCACCGGCTCTCCCCCCATCAGGCTTTTCCCACCCACGGATAACCCCATTATGATTTAAACATAACAAAAAAAAAAAAAAAAAAAATGACAACCTTTAGTGCGCTCCACTAAAAGAGAAAGGGAATTTCCTAAAGAAGAGACTTCTTTTTTACTTGTGTCTGAACAGATTTTAAGAACTACTTCTTTTAGGAATATCCGACCCATGCGGGTAAAAAAGAAATGGCATTTCAGAAGCTTTGGCAAGTTCTGCGGCTGCAGGTATGTCATTGCGGGGTCGAAGACGCAAAGAAGAAAAATCACCCCTTCAAGTTTCTTTAAATCCAATAGAGGGGAAGCGTATCTGTCCTATAGATAAAATGCAAGGTTTCTTTTAAGCCTCTGTCTGTTTTTTTGCCTTTATGTGCTGCTGCTGCTGCTTCTGTCCGCTTTTCTTTTCTTCCTTCTCTTTCGTAACTTTTGGTTCTGAGAAGAAAATCAATCAGCAAAATTCCGTAAAGAAACAGATGATAAATATTAAATTTTCAGATTCAATTTTTATATTTGAAGGCAGCTAAATTATTGTCTATAGGTTTTTCCCTTCTACGCGCACTCTTTCTGTACCTAACTGCTCACCTATGTATGTTGAGATACTTGCCAACCTACGTACGAGAGAGAGGCTGTTCTTGTCTGACTTTTATTATTAACAAAGACTTGTTTAAGAACACATTAGTTTGAAAATTATTTCTCCTCAGTTTCGAGTGGAGCTCTACCGAGGCATATACTATCTCCTCTAGTTCGACTGAAATTTGAATAAATTAGTCCAGGTCTGATTCTTCTCATCAGCTGGACGATCGTTTGAATTTAAATATGTAGTTGCATTGCTTTGATAGAACTATTTACAAATTTCGCCCTAGTAAACAGTGATAAAATTCTAGAGAGGAAACAAATATTAAACTGTATAATATATTTATTTATAAATCTATAGTACAAGGGCAAACTCTAGCTAACAACATAGACACATAAAATTCAGTAATAGTGCAAATATAATGCATATCCCAATAATTTACCAGTGGTGCCTTGCATTTTAAAGTAGCTAAGAGAGCTGATTATTTATTAAATCTAGATATCGTATCAGATGACTTAAGAAAATCTGTTTTAAATTCGGGGAAAACAAATGTGAAGTGGGTTCTGACGTTTATTTAGGGGATTTTGAAGTTACTTTGCTCTAGTAAATTTTTCCATCAAATAATGCAATTATTTGATGGAAAAATTATTTTAAAAATAAATAAAACTCCCTGGATATCTCAAGTTTTAATTAGCAGCTGGTTGTATATTTTAGAAAGCACATTATACTGACGTCTTTTTAAGTGAGCTGTGCATGGAAATATTAATACATATGTGTTATAAATGTTTGTGTGTTTAAACATGTATAAATACAGTTTTATTGGTGAGAGCGGTTTGAATATCGGTATCGCATTGTTCTTAATTATCTTGGAATAAGATATTTCTGGTTGGGGGAACAATACTGTATCCTAGTCTTGATATTGGGAAAAGCAGCTTTCTGTAGATAGTGAAGCAAACTTCATCACATGGAAAGGTTTTATCATGCCTAAAATCGTTTAAGTATGATAGATTACATTGCTCATAATTGAAATTGTCCCACTTAGAAAGAATGGATGGATTTACGTGAAATTTTGAATGCATAACTTTAGTTCATTGGATGTGAACGATTAGCATATCAAGTTTGGAGTTGCTATGAAACCGTGTGTAACGTTAGCAAGCAAACAAAGCGATTAGCGAATGACTGTCTAAGAGTGTGTAATGCTTTTAACACCGTATGGTGACTTTTCGTACAGCTGACGGACTTAGAAAAGAGTCGGACCATTATGTTGTCAGAAGCTGGATGAGCAACTATTTTTCACAGATCAATTCGAAGCGCACATCATCTAGTCAACGTCCATTCACTTTTCGTAAAACCTTGCCTCTTTTTCATTTATCGATTCTTCTTCCTGAATTTCCTGAATATTACAATCAAGAGAAATTCGAGTCCATCACCAAAAAATAACTGTTTTCTCAACTTTCGACCTACCTATAACCATTAGGGGATTACTCTCGGGGGGGGGGGGGGAGTGTCAGAAAAAGCCCCGAGAAAGGTAACTACAGTTTCATTGCGATAAAGAATCGAGGCATCCATAATAAAATAAAATTACAAATTAAACGAAAGATTCTACTAATCCATCCACCTTGTTCCTCTCTCGTCAGAAACCACACGTTCTCGTCTGGTTTCTGAAGCGAAAGGAAGCAAGTCGCATAAGAACCACGTTACCCGGCTGAGTTGGATTAAGAAGCTGTGGTCCTATTACAGTTCCATCCGAGAAGAAACAACCAGGAAATGACCTGAAAATATAACGAAGGAGAGCATTAAAGGAGGGGGGGGGAGAACCTGTACAGTCGAACATTTCAAATCAGGCATTGAGACCGGATCCAGGCAAAAAAAAAAAAAAAAACCCAAGAAACAAGAAAAAATATTGATTTCTGTTGTGCAAGTGTGTCCTATAATGAGAGAAAGTTACAATAAAATATATACAAACATATACTTGTACATATATATAGGGCTGGATTATCATCCATTGGCACAATGAGTACAGTGTTCAGAGCTTACAAAAAGAGTTTCAGATTCCAAAAAATCTCAGTTGACTCAAAAAACGCAAACTTATTACTGTAATTGCTTCAATTGCATCAATTGCAGAACCTCTTCATTACATCTGCAGTATTCTATTTCTTCTTCTAGTGAAGGGTCAGATACAATATATACAAAATGGTAAGGAGTCAGAAGTCTGGGAACCCATCTAGCAGACATTACTCATAAGCAACTGTTGAAGAATGATATTTTCCACAGACCCTACACTAATTTGGAGCTCTGCATCTAGTTCTTTGACGCTAATTTTGCGATCTTCCAGGATTAATGTCTATTTTTGCAACTCGCTCTCTTCTGTTACAGCAGTTGCTGGGCGTCCTGGGAGTCCTTCTTCATGCACTGAGGTTCTTCCACACTTCATTTGTTTATGTAAATGTGTAACAACACTGTAACCTGGGCAATGTTGTCCATAAACAGCGACCATTTCTTCGTGGACTGCTTTGAGTGTTTACCTTTGCAGAAGGAGGGAACTAAATCACTGATTTGTATTCCACTTAATCCATTGTCACACTTCACTTCACTTCACTTTACTTCATTCAGCGCTGCAAAGAAAAGAAAAAAAAAATGAATTGTCAGATCGAAACCAAAATGTGTGTGGTTGCTATAGAGATTTCAAGGTATCAAACAAACAAAAAAATCGTCTTTTTATGACAATTACTTCTGGGTGAATACAAATATTTTTGAACCGCCCCTCATACATCTACATACATTGAAAACCTATGATATTATATTATAGGACTCATATATTTTTGTATAAATTTAAATATTTATCTCTGAATCTATCTTGTGGACCGACGATTATGATAGTGCCCAGGAACCTACAAAGACTTTAATTCAGCCTTGGTACAAGCAGTTGAACTAACACCAAAGGTTCACAATTTATTCATCAAATTTTCACCGTTAAGTTTCGATAACTTAATTGTGGAACTTTGATAAGATAAATAGCACTGGTCAACGAAATGAAGATATTTTCTTTTCATCAGAGATGTGAATACACTTTTATAACCTAGTTTTGTGCGCTGATTTCAAATACATTCCGTTTTTTTTTTTTGTTTTTTTTTGTAGCGCTTGTAATTTACATAGTATGACTGTTAATAAAGACAATTTATTCACTACACACGTGAGAGTGGCTACAGTTAATTTTTTTTCACTTTTATTGTTACAAAATAATGCACTTTGTATACACAATTAATTAAAATAATAGCGTAGACTATGGCGCACTATGGCCATGGATGTCGATGCGCCTAATAAATCCCCAAACAAACAACGTAGACTATTGTACAAAAGATATGTACACTTTAAAAATGTTGTGAGGATGGTATGTTGTCCGGCATGTCGTGGTACGCATCCAGAAGTAGTCCTCCAACATACCTTTGTTCCAGAAACCTTAGGAGCGATTTGACTTAATGCCTTGATGGAAATGCTCGTCATTCACTGTGCCAAGAATTCAGGAACGAAGACAGAATGGAAGTTCAGTGATGTCCTATTTCTATATATGCTTGGAGTTTATAAATCCATCCTTTGGTTTTTTTGTTTTTTTTATAAAATCTCCAAACACGAAAGGTATTAACTCTTAGTACTGTGCCTGGGTCGAAGTCTGAGAAGATGAAAGAAGATACTTGTTGACATTAGACTTGAATTTCTGTAGTTTTTTATGTTCGGGAAACACGTGTGAAAGGGAGATTGTTTGATAAAACTGAAGTTGAAAGACCAAATGAGGAAGAAGAAAAATTTGTTCTGTGAGTTCGAAGTTGGACAATAAATGGATGTTGACGTTGAGACACGCGTTCAGACTGGTTTGGAAGAGAGAGGGGGGGGGGGGGAATTATAGAAGCCAATTCAGAAGAACAGTGCCTATGGAAATACCAGTAGAAAAGGCATTCAGTAGAAACAGAATATCTGTGAGACAGAGAGAGAGACTTTGTAAGATATGTCATTAATTAACTTAACTGACTTTCTTTTTTTTTAATTTAATTCAGATAAAGCAAAAGTTACATTGACCCCTAGACAGCAATCAAATGCTAGGAGGGTTTTCTTTTCAATGGAGTCTAGAAGCATGAGAGAGAGGTTATGAGGGGCACCGCTCCAGATGTGAGAACAATATTCCATGGTAGGGTGAATTTGAAATTTGTACAGAGTAAACTGTCTAGAAGAAAAGTAACGCCCAGAGCTAAAGGGAAAACCGAGTTCTTAGATGCAGAGGAATCAGTATTTGTGATGTGCTTATACTAAGAGAGATTAGAATTCAGGGTAATCCCTAATACAGATATGTGATCTTGTCTAGAAATTTGAGTGTCGTCGAAGATGAGCATAGGAGGAAGAGAATCCTTTTTGCGAGATATAATACAGGACTGAGATTTAGAAGGATTAAAATTAACTGAGTTATCTTTACCCCACTGAAAAATTAACTGGAGATCATCATTTAAGAATTTGGTAATGGATGTTTGAGAAGTTGAGGCTGTTTGTGTAGGACGAGGTTTCTCAAACTGGAAGGTAGAATGACATGTCCTATCATCAGCACATCAGCAGAACTATTGATAGGATTTCCAATCGATGGAAAAAATAATTGAACCATAGGAACACCAGCATTAGTAGAGAATTTAGAAGATAGAGAGCCATTTACTGCTATTCAGACTGAGAGGTCAGAGAGAAAAAGCTGGATGCCCATTTTCCAAAAAAAAAAAAAAAAAAAAAGTGAACAATCCATAAGATGGAAGCTTATTTAGAAGACCTTTATGCCAAACACGGTCAAAGGCTTTTGAAATGTCAAGAACAACTGCATGAGTTTCACCAAACTTTTCCACTGAATTTGTCCATAGACGTGTAACATATGCCAATATATCACCAGTGGATTAGCACTGACAGAATCCATATTGGCAATCATTGATCAGATGGAAAAGGTTTCAAGTTGGTTTAGGATTTGGCAGTTAATGGATTTCTCCATTACTTTTGAAAGACTAGAGGTAAGTGCAGTGTATTACCGTTTGTAGGAAGTGACTGGATATGAGCTAATTTCTTAGCAGAAGGAAACACTCCAGCGGAATAAGAAAGTGTAAAAGACGTCACAGAACGGGAGTAAGCTGAGGAGATCAGGTTTTTTCCAGGTCCTGATGGAAGGATAGCATCAGGACCTCGAACTTTCCTGACATCTAGATTGTTCAAAATTCTTCTAGCATGCGCTTGACGGAAGACCACAGGAGGCATTTGAGTGCAGTGTATACTGGGCATGGTAGGAAGTGGTTTACCAAGAGAGTCAATACAAGAAGAAAAATTGGATGGCAGTAAGTCGGCTTTATCTTTAGCTGAAGTGGCATTAGAATCATTAGGTTTAATCAGAGGTGGGAGTACAAATGGGCAAAAGTTGCGATCAGTAGCTTTAGAAAGAGACCCGAATGCTCGAATACCGTTTTAATTAATAAATTAATTATTAGTTCTAATACATTGTGGCATTTTTCAAAGCTTTTGTCCTGTTGATGTGCTCTGATTAGATATCCTATAACGATTCTCTCTTTCACTTTCGCGACACTAATAAATAAATAAATTTTCTGTTTATACTCCGGAACGACCACATGAAGTCAGAGAAATTCACAAGGTTAAAGAGAATACAAGGACAACTCCGTATTTAGTAGTAGTCATGCGGTTTCTTTGGAATTTTTCATTTAATTAATGAAATTCTCTTGAAGTCATCTTACCCATCGCTTTCACAAACTCTTCATTAGACCATGTTTAATGTGGAAAGGGGAAAGAAAACCTTCATTGGATCCACTAATTGAACGTACTGAATACTACTGATTCCTGGTTGATATATACTTCTTTGAGACCAGTCACATTTCATATAATGGTTTGCGGTAGAACGGCTATCCGATTGGCATAGTAAACGACAATATTTTGTGAACTCTCTTTGCATACCCGTTAATATACTAATGACTGAGTCACTAACATAAAAGAAAAACTGAGAATGAATGTTGAGAAATGGAAATAAAGTCTCTGAGAACAGCAAGGAACGACAAAGCCCCGTCTTATGGAAGATCCACCTGCTTATAGATATATGTATCATTCCAATAAGAATACTTTAAAAATATTTCGGATAATAAAGGCAAAAATTAGCTGAAGAAGTGGTGCAGAAATAAAAAGTCTCGAATAGATACAAGACTGGGGATATTATTGCTGAATAAAACGCTGCTGAGATATCAAAAAGAAACAGTGACCATTGTGTTTTTGCTGCCAAGCCTGAGACTAGTTGATACAGAGCGAATATTTGAAATAAATAAGTTTCACTAGATCACTTGGGGATATTATAATGTAGGGTGGAGGTTTAGTTGTATAAATATGATCAGTTAAAAGTGTCAGCAGTAGTTTATCAAGAATTTTAGATACAAAAGTGAAAGCACAAATGTACTCAGAAAGGCTGTTCGGACGAGTACATTTCGAAATTATGGAATATTATGAGAGATCTAGTGGTATATTCAAATGATCATTAGCTAAGTATTCCTAAATGCCTGTTAATTTGAAACCATCCACACCCCCACACTTGCCACTTGTTTGGGGGGGGGGAAACTTCAAGTTATTGTTCCTCATATTATTAATGCTTCCTGTTTTAAGAAAAAAAAAATTAAACCAATAGATTAATATTTGTTGCGGTTACACTGATTTATGAAATAATTCTGGGAAATTATTTCTTCAATAATGATTATAAAAACAGGAAACGGTTGATTTAACATAATTTTAATAATTATATATAATACGGCATATTGCCCTTCGCATAATTTGTAAAAGAGGATTCAAAACTAACGGTTCAATTCATACTAACGGTTAAAAAGTCGTTAGTGCAAAACGTTAGAACACAAAGGGACCTTGACCCGACTTGGAATGACGGGCTTGCTTTTCAGGACCACTTTAATAGAGTGAATAAGCTATTCTTCGGAGTCACGTGGGCCATCCGACAGAACTGGTGGGATTGAGTCACCCAGTGGTTATATTGCAATATATTCAACAATGTCTGTTACCAGTCCCTACACATGTCTTTATTGCTCTGGTCTCCTGACCTCATACTCACTTTAAATATAGTTTGGAACACTGAAACTTGAGTTGGTTGAAAAGGGTCACGGAGAAATTCCCTCTCCCACACCATCTTTAAATGGGTATCTATATCAAGGGTGTCAAATTCAAAAAGTTCTCTCTACATTAGTGCACACAGCACACTAATGTAGCATTCTAGCATTAGTGAATGAAATATATTAAATACGAGCATTTTTACGTATCTCCCTTTGCACAAAAATTCATGAACTCTTGCTCAGTAACATTTATGAAGGTTCATAAATTTTGATTTTATTTAACAATCCTTTCACTGTTTACCATTATTATCATATAGATTTAACACTATTTACTTTTGTGAACATTGTAAAATTTTAACCTCTGTTAATCTCTGTTAAATTTTACAATGCGAGGGGTACAACAAACGTTTAAGTGCCGCCAGTTTGATATGCCTACTCTACACCGGCCGAGGATTCATGTTCTTTGGACAGCTATTGGAGACAGAAAGATGCACACCCTCACCCAGCTCGCTACAAGATGAATGGATGCAGAAACGTTGAAAGGGTTATCGACTGTCCCCTGCCTAGTGGGGGGGGGGCAGAAATCCGAGCCCCTTACGTGGAAAGGCGAGTTAGCCCGGTGAGACTATGAGCTCCAGGGTCCCTACTGGCTCTCGACCCTCTTGGATGGATGCATCTGAAATTTGGATCATAATCTCCGGCCTTAGGACAGCACGCAGAACCAATGGTAACCTGCATCTACCATTCGCTAGCCTAAAAAACATGTTTTCGGGGAATATTCTTGATCTCTTCAACATCGAGAATTTATGCAAATATATAAATACTGCGAGAACAGTATATGCAGGTCGCAAATACCAATAGAAACGTGTCCCCTGATACACTTTTATGAGTTTCATTTCCAGTGTGCGATCAAGAATTATAATCCCATGGATTATTTTCTCGTTCACCCCGAGATGACCGTCGGTACCCTGGCTGTCATTAGCTGCAAGCAATGGGCAGCAAATGAGCATCCCACAAGAGCGTAGACCGGTAATCATTAACGTTAGTTGATGGTTACATTACAAGCCGTGAGTAGTTTGCCAAAAATAACCTGTCTGTGCCCTTTTTAATATTGCTGGAGCTTTAGTTTTCTCCATTTTTACTATTTGTGCTGCATACCAACCAGTGTACATCTTTCTAGCCGTCTGGGGGTAACCCTAGTTCGTAATAAATTGATATGATAATAATATACTATTAATGTGGATTTTGAATTACCGTTCTAGATCTACACTCGTGATAATTTTTCCCCTTCCTATACGAATAAATAAAATTACCACGAATGCCTTTTCTGTATTATTTGGACTTCAAACTAACAAAATCGTTTTAGTGACAAATGGGCCTGGAGTACTGGGGTCCATAGTTTAACAGATATTTATTTAAAGTATACCCAGTAAAATAAAATAAAATAAAATAAAATATTTCCAGAAGCTTTCGGAACTCTTGTCCCTTTCTCAACTGACAGAATTTTTAAATACATTACAAGCAAACTGTGGCACGTTACTCATTCGTCATTGTTGTAGCACGGACGTGTGCTGCCTTGCGCCAGTGATCATCCATCAATAAAACGGTTGTCTCCAGGATTGGATGTATACGCATGCCTTTCTGGCGATTTAATGCCTTAGGGTTGTTCATTATGTTTAGTGACTCTAGCCATAGGCGGTGGCGAAAGTGTCGCGCGTGGTCCACTATCTCAAAGTCGCGCTTGGGGTCAAGATCGTGGTTGGTAGCCCAAAAATGTTCTGCAAGCGCGGACTGGTCAGTTTCGGCAAGCCGGATTGCTCTGTCGTGTTCCGTGAGGCGATCCTGGAGACGTCTCGATGTCTCACCTACGTAGCAACTGTTACAGGCCCTACAGGTGATACGGTACACTACATTGCTGCGTAAGACAGGTGTGACAGGGGTCTTCACACTGGAGACAAGTGAACGTAGGTTCCTACCTGGTAATTGTACACATTTTATGTTGTAACTTCTCAGGATCTTCGAGATACGTCCTGACACTCCTGGATAGTACGGAATGTAGGCGGATGATATGCCGACTTGCTTCGGAGGTCTTGGGTTGGAAGTAAGCTCTTGTGCCTGTAACAAGCATCTGTTTAGTACATGGGATGGATAACCGCATCTGGTTAAGTCCGCCTTCACACGGGAGATCTCGTTACGTCTAATTGTGTCGGTGCTGGAATGGCTCCAGGCCCTGGAGAACAGGGTGCGGGCAGTGCTATTGAGATGGCTTGGAGCGTGGCCGGACCCGTAGTTGGTGAATTGACCGCACCACATGGGTTTGCGGTATACTGAGGTCTCTAGATGTGGGCCTACGCGATGCACTAGCACGTCCAGAAACGGGAGCGAACCGTCCACCTCTGATTCTACGGTAAACTTGATGAAATTGGATAGAGAGTTGAGGTATTCTAGTAGTACCGTTTCAGAACCACGTGGTATTATGGTAAAAATATCGTCGACATATCTACACCACGTTGTAATAGGTGTAGGTGGGTTCTGGTGTATCTGCTTCTCCAGATCTTCCATGGCGATGTTAGCTACTACGGAACTGACAGGGGCACCCATAGCAGTGCCATGTACTTGTTTGTAGAGTGAGTCTTCAAAGGTGAAGATGCTGCTAGAGAGGCATAGGTTGAGGGCGGTACAGATGTCATCAGTGGATAGTGACGTCCTGGATTGGAGGCTTAAGTCGCTCTCAAGGAGCCTTCTGGCGCAGTGCACGGCCTGTTGGACGGGAATCGAGGTGAATAAAGAAACCACGTCAAATGATGCCATGACAGAGTTATCAGGGATTGAAATGTCCTTAATGGTGTTAATGAATTCACTGCTGTTTTTAACGGTGTGAGATGTATTACCTATAAGAGGCGAGAGGAGGCTCGCGATGTGTTTGGACAGTTCATACGTTGGGGCACTGCAGCAAGACACTATAGGTCTGAGAGGAATACCCGGTTTATGGATCTTTGGTAATCCGTAGAATTGTGGTAGTTGACAGCCAGTACCACGCAGAAGATGGTGAGTCGCGGTCGGGATCTTCTTATCTTTAAGCCATGCGTGGACAAGTTTATTAACATTTGCTTCCAGACGTTTCAAGACTTTAACGGGAGGATCAGGTAGAGGTTCATATACGTTAGGATCGAGTAATAGGGCCAAGGCTTTCTCTCGGTAGGCTGATCGGTCCAGCACAACAGTCCGGCGCCCTTTATCCGCAGGAAGTACAACGATGGAGTTGTCTTTTCTTATAGATGACAGGGCGGCACGTTGGCGGTGGTTGAGGTTTGAGCACGTTTTTCGAGTGTTGCGGAGGACTGCGGCAGTCTTGAATCGGATCTCGTTGGCAGTTTCTTCGGGAAGGTTGGTAATACTGGCTTCTATGCCCATAGCGAGCTGTGTGATGGGAGGTTTCGATGGTATAACGGCGAATTTCATACCGTTTGATAAAACACTCAGCTGCTCGTTGGACAGTTGTTTGTTACTTAGATTCAAGACGAAAGAAGTCGTGTCGTCTGAACGAGTGTTCGTCTTTAAGGAGTTAGTTTCTATGCTCAAGTTTATGAACTTGCGCTGTTGGCGTAAACGGTAGGTATCCGAGGTCTGACTAGCTCGATGGCAGATGGTATGTATAAGGTTTGTAAATACAATAGGCGAGACCTTACCTTGTATATGTTGTAACAGTCTGGACTGTTAAAGACGAACACTCGTTCAGACGACACGACTTCTTTCGTCTTGAATCTAAGTAACAAACAACTGTCCAACGAGCAGCTGAGTGTTTTATCAAACGGTATGAAATTCGCCGTTATACCATCGAAACCTCCCATCACACAGCTCGCTATGGGCATAGAAGCCAGTATTACCAACCTTCCCGAAGAAACTGCCAACGAGATCCGATTCAAGACTGCCGCAGTCCTCCGCAACACTCGAAAAACGTGCTCAAACCTCAACCACCGCCAACGTGCCGCCCTGTCATCTATAAGAAAAGACAACTCCATCGTTGTACTTCCTGCGGATAAAGGGCGCCGGACTGTTGTGCTGGACCGATCAGCCTACCGAGAGAAAGCCTTGGCCCTATTACTCGATCCTAACGTATATGAACCTCTACCTGATCCTCCCGTTAAAGTCTTGAAACGTCTGGAAGCAAATGTTAATAAACTTGTCCACGCATGGCTTAAAGATAAGAAGATCCCGACCGCGACTCACCATCTTCTGCGTGGTACTGGCTGTCAACTACCACAATTCTACGGATTACCAAAGATCCATAAACCGGGTATTCCTCTCAGACCTATAGTGTCTTGCTGCAGTGCCCCAACGTATGAACTGTCCAAACACATCGCGAGCCTCCTCTCGCCTCTTATAGGTAATACATCTCACACCGTTAAAAACAGCAGTGAATTCATTAACACCATTAAGGACATTTCAATCCCTGATAACTCTGTCATGGCATCATTTGACGTGGTTTCTTTATTCACCTCGATTCCCGTCCAACAGGCCGTGCACTGCGCCAGAAGGCTCCTTGAGAGCGACTTAAGCCTCCAATCCAGGACGTCACTATCCACTGATGACATCTGTACCGCCCTCAACCTATGCCTCTCTAGCAGCATCTTCACCTTTGAAGACTCACTCTACAAACAAGTACATGGCACTGCTATGGGTGCCCCTGTCAGTTCCGTAGTAGCTAACATCGCCATGGAAGATCTGGAGAAGCAGATACACCAGAACCCACCTACACCTATTACAACGTGGTGTAGATATGTCGACGATATTTTTACCATAATACCACGTGGTTCTGAAACGGTACTACTAGAATACCTCAACTCTCTATCCAATTTCATCAAGTTTACCGTAGAATCAGAGGTGGACGGTTCGCTCCCGTTTCTGGACGTGCTAGTGCATCGCGTAGGCCCACATCTAGAGACCTCAGTATACCGCAAACCCATGTGGTGCGGTCAATTCACCAACTACGGGTCCGGCCACGCTCCAAGCCATCTCAATAGCACTGCCCGCACCCTGTTCTCCAGGGCCTGGAGCCATTCCAGCACCGACACAATTAGACGTAACGAGATCTCCCGTGTGAAGGCGGACTTAACCAGATGCGGTTATCCATCCCATGTACTAAACAGATGCTTGTTACAGGCACAAGAGCTTACTTCCAACCCAAGACCTCCGAAGCAAGTCGGCATATCATCCGCCTACATTCCGTACTATCCAGGAGTGTCAGGACGTATCTCGAAGATCCTGAGAAGTTACAACATAAAATGTGTACAATTACCAGGTAGGAACCTACGTTCACTTGTCTCCAGTGTGAAGACCCCTGTCACACCTGTCTTACGCAGCAATGTAGTGTACCGTATCACCTGTAGGGCCTGTAACAGTTGCTACGTAGGTGAGACATCGAGACGTCTCCAGGATCGCCTCACGGAACACGACAGAGCAATCCGGCTTGCCGAAACTGACCAGTCCGCGCTTGCAGAACATTTTTGGGCTACCAACCACGATCTTGACCCCAAGCGCGACTTTGAGATAGTGGACCACGCGCGACACTTTCGCCACCGCCTATGGCTAGAGTCACTAAACATAATGAACAACCCTAAGGCATTAAATCGCCAGAAAGGCATGCGTATACATCCAATCCTGGAGACAACCGTTTTATTGATGGATGATCACTGGCGCAAGGCAGCACACGTCCGTGCTACAACAATGACGAATGAGTAACGTGCCACAGTTTGCTTGTAATGTATTTAAAAATTCTGTCAGTTGAGAAAGGGACACGAGTTCCGAAAGCTTCTGGAAATATTTTATTTTATTTTATTTTATTTTACTGGGTATACTTTAAATAAATATCTGTTAAAATCGTTTTATGTAAATTCACTCGAACGTATACTCGTAAATGCCCTTTTAAACAACTTGAAAGCTAGCTATTGTGCTTGAACTGTACATATGTAAGAGCGGATTTGCCGTCCTGATTCTCTGCCTTAAACAGTGCGGAGTTTCGAAGAGGTCGCTTGTCACTGCGGCAGGTCGGGCAATAGGACTCCACAGGGGTTGGGCTCTGCCTTTGCTTTCATCTTGTTGACAATGATGAAGGGACTGTTGTGGTTGTCGCGAGGGAAGATGAGGTGCTACGCTATCCCACCTGTCTCTAAGGGGATTTTGTGGATCTCAAGGGACCACAGAGCTCTAGTGTGAGGGGAGTACACGTGCATTTGTTTGATCTCCCGCGGTGAGTTTCTGTCCCGATTGCTAGAGGCGGTTTGGTGTTAATAAATGGGAAGAGTAGGAAGACTTATCATTATGTAGTTGGGTTAAATATACTTTGTTTTGGGTGCATTGTTCCGGCTTTTCGCTATGCCCTTATACATCCTTCTGTGACCGTAGTAGCAATCGTTTATTCCTTTGGAAATAATATTTGTAAGTGAAAGTCGACTTTTAGATTGTATAGCATTCTTCGCTGAATAAAATAGTCATCTGAATTGTGCGATGCATTTCACCCTTTTAATTTTGATGACCAGAAAATTTTCATCTGTTGATGGTTTTTCTCTTTTATGCAGTATTGTTTTTCGAGAAAGCTGTTTCTGGAAGAGATAACTTATCATCTGAGCAAAACCATGAATAGCAATTACATTTGGAACGATTTTTTTCTTTTATTTTCCATTATCTACAAAAATTCTTTTGGTTTGGTTACTTTAATTTAGTATAGGTTATGGCATTTATGGATCTCAGTGAACTTTTGTCTCCATTTCCTTTCCATCTGGCTTCTTCCGTTACTCTCCTCTTCTGGATTCCAGATGTTTCAGCATCGTTCCTCATGGATCTTCAAATCTCTTCTTATGTGTTCTGGTTTCATCATGGCAATTTGATGGAATAAAAAGATTGCCAATCCATTTGGCAATCTTTTTATTCCATCAAATTGTTCGTGGATTTCTGTTTTTTTTTTTCCCTTAATTCGGAAAACGCCAGTTTGAATAACGTGTGTTGTTTCAAAAATATTTTTGAATATTTAATTTTAAAGTTTTGCAGCTTTAAAATTTTGTGTGCAATAGATTGGAAACCCATTGCTCAGGTCTGTGATCCATATGTGACAACGAGTTATTAATCGTTGGGTATAACTAAACTTAGATTATGGTCATGAATCTGTAGAGTTGATAGATTTAACACTAACAATACCTCAATTGGCAAAACCTTATTTCTTTATTTCTCGCTCATCTGCATAAAATTACACGAGAATCTAAATAAAATATCTTGTAAACCGTAACATAAAATGAATTAAGAGTTATCTAAAAATGGCTAAATTAAAAAAAAAAAAAATTAAAACATCCTCAAAGAGGTGAACTGCACTCCGACCTTGAATCTTTTGCCGAAATTAAAAGTGGAATAGGAAACGAAGTTTTTAGTTTTTGATATGTTTTTTTTTTTCGGAACTTTAAAACGTTAAGGATTTAAGCAAAAGAGAAGAAATAATGGTGTGAAGAAGCAGTATCTGAAGATTTAGGAGTGATAAGAAGAGCTTTACCATTTATTGTATATTAGAGGTAGATAAAGAATTAACTAAGGAGAAATTATGAGAAGAATTGTGGTTTAAGGCTTTCATATTTTTCCTAATAGATTTCCTAAATCCGACACCTTCGGTATCCGACCCTTTCCAGATTTTGGAATTATCCGGATTTCGGATGATGATATTATAGTCATAAGAATACTATCATTTGTATACTGCAATGTATTGTACGAATGTATTGTTCAAGCGTAGTCTTCCCTTTTCAGAAAGAAATGTAACATAGGCATTTGGCTGAGCTATAAATTCTGCCTGCTTCTGCCAGATTGCCGAACGATCCCCATGTGCAACCGTACAAAATCAGTCTCCGACCCCTGATTCTTCGGATAACCTCTGGAGTGGCAGACCAAGCGGTATAGTAGTTTCGCCACTGCATACGGTACTTGGAAAAGCACTGAAAATATTACAAAATTCAGCAAATATGCAGTAGGTGTTATACATTCGCGTTGAGGGAAATGGACCATAATCTGTCACGCTGGTCCAGTGCGGGTTGGCAGATTGACTGTATTTAACGGTCAAGGGCTTGAACCCCGGTCTACTCAAAGAGCGTGTGCTACTACGCTCCCGCTGCTGACCACTCGGCTACGGAGGCCGTTTTATATTGCAGAAAATAATTTTTAAAAGATATTATACTCTGTGCAGTAGTGGTCCTGTTGTTATAGGGTTTCAGGCGCATCCTAGGTCGTATTGCGCCTATGTACTATATGTCTGTCAATTTCATGTGTTCTGTGGTCGATTTTCCTATTTCATTGGGGGGGGGGATCCCTAGTTTCTTGGAGAAAATACCATACTCTCCTCGCCCGAGATCGACTAACTCAGCCACTCAGAATAAGAAGAACACCCATAAAAATTGCTCGCATCATTAACGCAATTCGTTTTATCTTATGAACTCTTCTGACCTTATGTGGTCGTCCGGAGTATAAACAGAAAATTTATTTATTTATATTTTGAAAGAGAGAAAACGAAAAATTTCGCACAGGCGCTTCAACGATGTCTCAATGTCAAGGGTCATTAACAATACGGTGCCTCCGTAGCCAGGTGGGAAGGAGCAGCAGCGCGTAGCACACTCTTCTTGATTAGACTGGGGTTCGAGCCCGTCACCACCAAATACGGAGGATGCGGAAAGGTCAGGGAATGACCACCGCATATTCCCGGAGCAATATGGCCTTAGTTGCTAATACTCCTAAAAACTAAATAATTAATAATACTGTACAACCGTTTCTTTTTTGTGCCACTTCATTTTCTTTTAGGTGGCATATGGGCAAATAACAATGTTTGAAAGTTGCTGTGTCACTCTTGTTTACCGACAGCAATTGGTGTAAAAATTCTGAAAACATTCGCTAAACAAAACTACAGTGGCGGTTATGTAGAATATATTATTAAAATTTATACCAATATATTGCGCATTGTAATTAGACTTGTGTACTGTAATGTGTAGAAAAGTAAATAAAATGACGTTGTTAGTGAATCTCTACTTAAGTCTTAATGCCTCATGTAAAAACTGGGAAAACTGTGACTAATCCATCTGTTATTAATAATGAGTAGTTAATCTTGCTCAAGAAATACCCGTTAGACAATTCAGTGATCTAACAAATTTCTCGATGTTGGAGCGAGGCAAAAACTTTTATGGTTCTGTGATGAAATCCTTAACCCTCTGCTTTGCAAGATGTTGAGTCTAAGATCTGAGTCTTCCGTAACATGTTTCACTCGATTGGAAAGGTCTGGGTTCGAATCCCGTCGGAGACTGATAGAACTCTTACAGGCTTCTTCATTTGGAGATGTAATTAGCTATTTTCAAGAGGCGAGAAGGAGAGCAGAGTCCACTCCGCTTGAGTTTTTCCGATTTTTCAGCCTGCACAACATGTAAACCGATCTGTTAACACTTCTACAGAAATAATATACTGGAACAATACCGCTTAAGATGCTAATGCATCATGAAACTAACAGCGGCAACCGAGAAGTTAATTTTCCAGTTTTCAGCTGATTTTCCGGATTCGCCCGTGTTCCTAAATATTGCCAAAAAATAGGTGGTGCTGGATAATGGATTTCTAGATTTGGGAATTCGACTGTATAACGTTTTCTACCACGCATTAATAGATTGTTGGCCTCAGGTGAGAAATACGCTGTTACTTTTTTTGAATAAATATATTTTTGTGTATGACTACAAAAATCCCACGACTTCTGGTATGATAGGAGGAAATAGAAATGCATATGATTTAAAAATTGTTCTATTAAATCGAAGTTTGTAAGCGATTTTGTAAAGACTGGAGAATATGAAAATGAATCGATGTAGCTCTCTTACTGGAGATTTACAATAAATATGGTAGGCTCATCGGATTTAATTGTGACGTGTCGAGTGCTCAGAGAAGAAAATAGTTTCGAAGCAATCGTCATTAAGAATTGCAGTGGTCTTCAGGAATTTTCCAAGTTGTTTGTAGTTGGTAATTTTAATAAATACAATTACTTATTATGGCCTATGTTGGCCAATACCAACATAGGCCATAATAAGTTCGTAGTAAATCACTGAAGTAGATGAAATGGCATAATTTTTGTTACATCTCATATTGTGAATGCCTTCACAATGAGTTGCCTGTTATTGTGCCGCCTCGAATAAGCAACGCTTCTCCAGCAGAGAAGACTAATGTTACTTATTCTTGGCGGATACACCATCCACACGGCACCTTTTCAAGGCTTTTTGAATATGTGTGGGATAATAACTCTATTATCAACTTGTCCCTATTAAACCTAGAAAAGCAAAAAAGTAGAGGAAAGGGATAGTAGGAGAGGAAGAAGAAGAAATGGCGTCGTAAAATGAAAAGGGCAGTAATTCTTTAAACTCGCGTTCACTCAACTCAAACTCCTCGAATAGGCAACGCTTCCCCATTATGGCAGCCTGTTGCTACCCATTCTCAGTAACTTCGAGAAACATCAGGCTTCCCCAGACGGCACCGTTTCGAGGCTTATTGGCAACTCCTCGGTGGGCGGGATTGGTACCTTGGTGATACAATGAGTGACAACCCAGTTATGAAGTTTAACTTCACAATATGATAGATGCCAGGCGGTGTTCGATATGAGATGTAACAAAAATGATGCTATTTCACCTACACATCATTTCATCTTCGGTGATTTACTACGAACTAAAATGATGCTTTGCACGAACTTGTTCGTCTAGTATATTTCCCGTAGACTGAGACTTTGAGCACTAAACCCTTTTTAGTACTTTACTATCGCACACCGTTTGACATCTCTCTCGTATTGTGGAGTTAAACTTCATAACTGGATTGTCACTCATTGTATCAGCAGGATAGCAACCCAGCCGACGGAGGAAAGGCAAATAAGCTTGGAAACGGTGGCGCCTGGGCGGTGGTACCGCCGATAATAAGTAACATTAGTCTTTTCTACTGGGGAAGCGTTGCTTATTCGAGATAGTGCAATAACAGGCAACTCATTATTAAGGAGTTCCAATATGAGATGTAACAAAAACAATGCCATTTCACCTACTTAGGTGATTTACATCGAACTAAAATAACATTTTGCATTAATTTGTTCGTCTATTAAGATTTTTATACCAACCAAAGGGCATTTGTTAAAGTCAACACCAAAATAGATGCCAAAAGAACTGATGGCAGAGAAGGAAGGAAAGTGTATGGGATAATTTTGAACTTTCAGGGATCCTGAATCCTACAATAAATATAAATTGCCTCTCGAGGGATTATTCACATTTTGACAAGTCCTTTGCCAATGATATTTTTTAATACAAGTTAAAATTAAACTCTTCTCAATATTGATCAAAATTCTTCGTTTATTGGTTCTAAATAGTAATTACAAAATTGATCCAATTAATTTAACAATTCTGTATAATATGACAACGTTTCGAAACCCTCTGGGACTCGCTTTCAAGTCAAGAAAATTCGGGAAACACTTCCCTGACTTTCAACTTTTTGACTTAGCTCATTATGGCCTAAGCTGCGGATGCACCATAAAAAAATCAAATAACCAACCTCCATCTTCCTCCAATCCTTTGAAAGTCTGAAGTAAGCACAATGTGACTGACTTTCAGAGTTAGATTTCAGATGGGGTATCAAAGTCAACTTCAGCGATGGGGAAAAGAAGGGCTGGCTATGCTCCTGGGGTAACCTGCGCGGACACAACTTCGCTCATTGCGATATCGATCCCTTATACTGCCACAAAAAGTGCCTAACTTACTGTTAGTTGGTGCGCTGCTATGTCGTCTATAATGACTGATATATTAAGGAGTCCTTATGTGCTGTGATGTAATGACTAGCTATATCTACGATCTAGTCGTCTACAATAAAACAGTACAATAAAGTTATAAACGCTCCAGGCTTCAGCCGTTCAGAGTATAAACGAACATTTTTTTAAGCTAACTCAGTTCAAATTAGTTTTATTCAAGGCATAGGTTACAGTACTGTAGTCCGAACAGTCAAGCTTAAAAAATGTTGAACATCATAAATAATTTTGAACTCTTATTGCATAAATTAAAATAAATTGCTTTTCAGTTCTGACGTATATTAATTTTAATAATGACTAATCGTTAACAGCAGGTGCTAAATCAGCTTAGCAGATTTTTTAAATAATTAGTTTTTATTACTCAGTTCTGGTTTTTATTCAGTTTCACAGGATGTGTTCCGAACTGGAAGAAGTGCTTAGAAAAGTTACGGTTTCCCAGGAGCACCCTCTAGCGACAAAATACATGGGCAACTAGACAAGCATGTGCTGCTAAATTTTTATAAGTTGTCATCGACAAGTGGTACATGCAGTGGTAGTCGAGATTAAAATTTTATCAGTCCAAACAGTAACATGAGAGCTGTGTGTCGAATAGTCCATTATATATGAGCCTTCTGCCGTTGCTTGTAGTCCGCTTCAGTGGAGGTGTTCGTGGACATGCTAACTTAACCAGCGAGCCTTATTTAAAGCCTAAAATACCAGTTTGAAACAGTCTGTCCACCAGCGCCCTCTAATTTTTATCGTATGTGTAGGACAGTTTTCAGAAAATGTTGGTTAAAATATACGCATGTAGTTGAATACAGTACAAACCTAAAACCAGGGAAGCTTTAGAAAACAATAAAACGCAATTTATTATGTTTATGCAATGCAAAAACATACTAGGAATCCGAAAGAACCGAGCCTAAAAAGATGTGCAGTAATAATAAAAGTAAAAAAATCCGTCATATTTAGGAACCTGGAACTTACAGTATATTTATAGCGAGACTAATTTTCTGTGCGATAATTGCATGCCAACGCGAGGGATATATTCCCCACGACCGTGGTCCTGTAGAAAATTGGGGATTTGGAGAAAATAATAAATATGCCAATCAATATATAAAAATCACGGTAAATTTCATTTACCTTTTATACAATACAGAAACCATGAAAGGTTGACAATACAATTAGAAAGAAAGCATGCACGTTGATGGAATAATATATTTACATACACAAAATCTCGAATATCCACAGCAGTATCAAATGAAGGTGCGTTGCCCTGAAACGTGGTAATCTTCAAAGCATTATGAAAACAGGGCCAAATTACGTCCAGGAAAAGCGTAAATAGGTCAAAAACACGAAAATATACAGAAAAGCTACAACACTCTATGTATTTGGTTGGACGAGCACGTAGTTGAGAGGCACCTACTATCTGAGTGGATTCCAAAATATATTCTGGCATCTTAGTGTTTCGCGACTTTCTTGAAATGTGCCATAAGATGAGGGAAAACTCCATTGAGTTCCATGGAAATCATTCGTTATATGATGCGAATGTTGCATCGTTTAAATCTAAGTGGCTCAATGACAAAGCTTGGGGAACCACTGGAATAGAGCGTAAACAAATCCATCTCCCTCTCTTTTCTCTCTGCACTACCTGCAAAACCCACTCCAATGATTTAAGGGATGCAGGAGCAATAGTTTTTGTATTCTTTTGTGTGAAGAGACTGGATTGAACTGTATATACGTAAAATTAAAAAAAAAAGTGCAGAATATAAAATTGTGGTATCCATTGATTGTGAAATGCTTGTGATGTGATACGTAATTCGAGAAGGAATAGAGCTGTAGCTGACCGATAGCAGTGTTCACAACATGACACCTCAGGATGAGGTTTGGATTCAATTTCCTCCTCCAACTGATATCGTGAAATATTTCTTGTTCGGATGAAATTTTTTTGGGCTCTTCTTACGTCATGATCAAATCAGTTGGTGTGTTTGGGAAGGGGGTGCATCGTTTTTATTCTCCTCTAAATTTGGGTTTTTCATCTTACAGTCAGATTACTAGATCACACGTAATTTACAATATACAAGTATAAAGACATACAAGACTCCATACCGATACCTGGTGTACTTAATTTCCTCTTCATAATTTTTTTTCGCTGATATTTTAATTGTATGAATATACAGGATGTATGAGAATTATCTTTACAACTTTGATTGTAATGAAATTTTAATCAGAAGTAGCAGAACAATATTGAAGACCTCATCTTATAGAAAAACTTTCGAAGTTTCACTGATTACGCGAGATGGTAGGGTTGTCTGTAAGTTGTTGTTGTTGTTATTTGGTTTTTTAGGAGCATTAGCAACTAAGGCCATATTGCTCCGGTGCGGTGGTCATTCCCTGACCTTTCTGCATGTTCCGTATTTGGTGGTGACGGGCTCGAACCCCGGTCTAATCAAGAAGGGTGTGCTACGCACTGCTGCTCCTTCCCACCTGGCTACGGAGGCGCCTTGTCTGTAAGGAATTTGCAATCGACATGCTTGATAGGGTCGACAGGGATAACGAATTTCTGAAAAAAAAAAAAAATCATGTTCACAGATGAAGCCACATTTCAGGGACAGTTAACAAACAAAACGTACGAATCTGGGGATCTGAAAACCCACGCGTCATGACAGAGCACATTAGCACATCGTGTGATTCGACCCTTTTTATTTGTCGAATCAACGGTCAACTCTAACATCTACGTAGACACGCTCGAAAGCTTTGTCTACCCCACAGCTAGAAAAACTGCAACCTGGTTTCTTCTTCCAGCAAGATGGCGCCCTGCCACACTAAGGCATGACTGTGCTCGAGTCTCTCAACGAGGAATTCCCGAACCAGTGGATTGGGCGTGGTGGTCCCATACCTTGGCCGCCTAGTGGTTACCTGCCTCCACGGGGCGAAGTGCGGGCAACGCTGGGCCTCAGCTGGTGTCCAGCGGCTAAATGGCTAGAGGAACAACGGTACATAACATAACACACTCTCATGATCCACACACTTTTAAATCTCTGGCCTTCCCAGTGAACTGGTACACTCACAATGAAAGCAACGCGGAAATGGGGGAAACCCCTGGTGCCGTCAGACACTTAACACACTTTGCACCTTGGCAGCCTAGATTACCAGATATCACGCCCTGTGATTTCTTTCTATTGGAGTGTGTTAAAGACCTTGTGTACAAAACACATTCATTGAATATTGAGCACTAAACATTAAAAGTAAATGGTGGCCCAACACCATAATGAATATACTTGTCACAAGTTTTTCTATTATTTTGTCCACCTTTGTATATGAATAAGCAGTGCCGAAAACACACTACTTCTTAAGTTGTATAGGGAAAGGGAGAATTAGAAGTTGAAAAGGTAATACGTCTGAGATATTGGGTAGCAGGGTGGAGAAAGATACGATTAGTTTTCCAACAGTGCGATCGGCTTTTAGCAAGCCGATCGTGTGGTTGGGGATAACAATTTGTTATTCGAAAAATACATTTTTTTTTTTAAGTTTAATTTTTGAACTGCTATTATTATTATAGAAGTTCTGGAAGAATTGTTAAAATCATTCCGTTTTCCACAGAAATTTACGGCAAGCAGTGTTCGACTATATTCCTGGAGCAATATGAGCAGAAATGTCAAATTCAAATATGGGCAAGAGCAGGTGGAATGGATATTTTCCATAGACAACTTAGTCGTGCCCTCTGACCAAAGTAGCTGATGCACAAAAAAATTCCCAGGCTCAGAATTCTACATGTCTCATTCTAATATTTTTAATATGAACTTTCCTGAAGAAAATTTAAATAAATACCGGATTAAAAAAAAATGAAGTACTAAGGAAAGCGCTGTATATTTGACATATCGTGAAATTATCCTATGGTATTCCAATACTTTTAATAGCATCGTGTATATTAATCAGTTATGATATGCCAAGTATGCATGATTCTCAAATGTACATCACTATAGCTATAGTTGAATGGTCAAACGCGTGGGTACAGTATTACACGGGTTTCTGGAACCATACTTCTCACCCACGTGACTACTAAATAAGGTACTGTTCTTGTACTCCCCCCCCCTATGTGGCCGTAGAAACAGTATTTTTGAATTAGCTACATTTTTTAATCTGTCATTATTATACGGACAGATAAACTTTAAGGCACTAAAGTGAATAAAAAAAATCCTTTTCGTGTAATATGGGTGCAACTTCACTATCTTCATTACTACCCCTTGGACTCTTAAAATGTGGAATTTTTTGGATGTCTTCACAGTAGTGGTTTTCACCATTCCTTGAGTAGCAGAGCACTTTGGAATGGTAAGAAATTGGTGAAACACCAATCTCTATAAACGTTTTTCTTGTTCATTTGCTTTTTAGCTGATAACAATATCCGGTTTTGAACAACTGCAAGTAAACGACCTTGGATAGCTTTGTGAGTAGAATAAAATGCACTCTAAAGAAGACAACACGTTTGATCATTGATAAATTTCCATAAGTTTTTCCAGTAAGTTGATCAAGCATTACTGGTCCTTTGTTGGACACTGTGGATTTCTAATGCGTTGCTCTTTTCATGATGAAAACTATTAATACAGTAGTTCTTTTTTTAAACGAACCTTACACGCGTACAATGCTAGTATCTCTGTTACCCACAATTTCTGAACCCATGGATCTTTTAGGATATTATTGATTTTCTGTTTTTCAGGAAAGTCATATTGACACATAACTACTAATATTTTCTTAGTGCAGAAATTAGATCTGTTTGTTCTTTTTTTTTTTTTTTAAACTCTCTTGCATTTTTTATGATAGTCATAAAGATCAGAACCCAGAGAGTGGGACATTGAAAGCAAATTTTATTTATCATATCTTACTGCCTTTAAAATTTATAATAAAGTAAATATTAATTTCTATATTTTTTATTTAATTTCTACCACAATCGTGCACTTCGTTTGATTTCAGAAGGAGCTTTTAGATTGAGCTGCTCTTCATTCTCTGCCATCGCTGAATCCCATACGACGCCCCGAGCCATTTCTGAAACTCGTAATAATACAACTCCGCGAAATTAACCAGTAAATGGGATTAATGGATTACTTTAAGGCTTAAGCTTGTTTGTGTCGAAGTCCTTCCTTGGGCAGATTGCATGAAACGCAGTTTCTTTGATTACTTATCATAATCTAATATTGCAAAACATGTATGCAAAGCCACACAGTGATGCATTATGGAGTTTACGAGGACGAATTAAACAATAATTGTGTACCGATCGAAACATGAACTTCACGTGCTCTTTCGTAGCGCCTTTGGTTCTTTTGAGTAATTATTTGCGTTTTGTTGTGTTTATCTGGAAAATATTTACAGTGATTAGCATAAATATAGATTCTTTTATTTCGTTTCATTTCATATTGATTTCCAACATCAAGTTGGGTAATCCGATTGGTGACCCCTGTTCTTCCAGTCAAAAAACTTGCTCTTTCTGATAGACGTTGTTTCTGATTACAGTAGCTATTCGTCGGGTTAGCGAGTCGAAATTCAGAACTAACTGCAGAAAATTAGAATGTTTGTGGGCGTCTGCCATTTAAAAGTTTCTGTTTAGGCTTCAGGTCTGCACGGGATAAATTTTCGAATTTAACTAATTCAAACATGTTATTCATTCTCGAACGAAATCCGAATTGCTTTTCTTTTTTCTTTTCCCCCCCCTTCTGATCGCATTCAGATCTGAGTTGATTTTTTGCGTTATTTTGAATTTATGCCGAAGAAAGTGTGGCCATGAGGCTTCACAATATTGTGAACGTAGGCCACATGTCTTTTGCAGTCCGTTTGGCTGTTTCTCTCGAGCTAAAAATAGACTTGGCGGGGTGGAAACATATATCCGCCGCCCAAGACCTACTAAATCGCCCACGACATGACAAACGCCTATGAAAGTTCCTCCCGTCGCTGGGTTCGATTTCCCCTCACAGTACTCCAATCCGGGGCCTTTTTCCACATGGTGTGAAAGGATAGTCATCATAACCACTTTGCAAACGGCAAGAGCATTTCGTTCCGAAGTGCTTTACTATCCGATTTAAGTATGCCATGGAAAAAAAAAAAAAAAAACAGCAGTAATATCTTTTTAAGCATTAACTTAAGTTTCTACTTGATTTAGCTAATAGAGGTTTATAGAAATTTAAAATATTCAAAAAAGAGCAATACAGTACGTTTGCCTTAAACGTGGCCTTGAATACAATGAGAAATCCTACCAAGAGTGGTGCGTATTCTTTGGGCTTGAAACGCTGGAAAAAAGAAGAGATAAAGCCGACTTACTCCTTCTTAACCAACTGTTAAATGGTACCCGAATTGTCCTCACCTCGTCTCACAAATAAATTTCAACGCACTGACAAGAGCTTTAAGAAACTATCCACTGCTGAAACCATCCTATGCAAGAACAAATTATGGATACTACAACTTCTATTAACAGGACTGCAAGATCAAAGAACAAAGCAAATCTGGAGATATTTGATACCCCTGGATACTTCAAGAGGTAACTGAAAATAACTAACCTCTTCCGTTACCTGAACCTTAAAATTTACTCTTGTTGCAAGCTCTAAGACTCTGATTGTGTAATGTGTGTGAAGAAATACCAGGGCTCCTGTTCACTTAAATAGGACGGATCAGTCCTATTTTTATTTATTTAGTTTGTTTTTTTTTTTTTTTTTTTGTAGATTTCTATTTACTGTTTTGTGTTCTCTTTATGTACATTTACTTTTCGCTGTACTTTGGAAATGTATACTCCAACTCCTTGGAAGTTGTGTAATAATGCTTTGTAGCTGCACCATCGATTGCTGTTTTGTAGCTGTTAATAATAATAATAATAACTTATAGCTGTATATGCGCTGCTAACGAACCCAGTTCTGAGAAAGCCAAGTCGTAATAAACAACCTTGTTTATTGCGGCTTGAGAGTCTCAGAACTTCTCATAGTCGCAGTGGATACTAGAAATAGAGGGAGTAACAAAACCATACTAGCACCATCTTAACCCACCAAATCGACGAATGTGATACAGGCAGAAGCAGCCCTAGTGCAGTTCAAAGCAACTGGTGGCGTCCTCATCGAACCGTGCGGTCTGCGATCTCCACCCCCTTGGTCAAACCCAAAGGGTAAATGCATTCTGAGGTTTTTAGCACCCTAGCGACCGCTTATTTGACTACAGTATATGAATTCTCCGACCCCCGATCGACGAGAGATCAGCAATAATGTCCTCCCTTATTAGCTTAGTGGACAGGAATATGTTTAACGGATGATGCATAAGTACGCATGCCTGTGAGTAACCGTGGTTCAAGTCACGTGACTACTAAATACGGTGCTGCTCTTTGTCTTGTGAACTCCTCTGACCGTGTGGTTGTCCCCGGTTATAAACAGAAAAATTATTTTTAATTTATTAGAAGAACGCTAATAATCTCTTCTAATAATGTAATAAAACAAATTTTACCGCATTCATAGTTATATAGCGAAAGGAAGGAGAGATATACTTGTTTGTCTTAGAGACAAATAAGTGGGTACTGTTGGAAAAGATTGAAAGTACGTTTTGCACATGGATGTTTTTAACGAATACTAAACTGAAAACTATAATACTCAGTGTTCACGTTTACCAACATACATAGTCTCAAATATTTTTTGCCAAAATAAAATTTTCAAAAATATTTTATTTGCCAAATTAAAGATAAGAGTAATATAAAGATCAAAAATAAGGTAATATCACTTCGTTCAAATATGCGTAAAAAAAAAAAAAAAAAAAAAAAAAAAAAGAAAAAAAAAAGGGCAAGGACAGTTAAGAGGTGGGGTGGAAAAAACGAAACGCCTACTCTGGATTTAATCACGTATACCCAAATAATGAAAACACACCTGGTTAGGTTCTTTCGCATATGCCATCTTGTGAACTCCCCTGACCATTTGGTCGTCCCGGAGTATAAACAGAAAATTTAATTTAATTTTAATATGCGCCTGTTGTCTTCACCATGTCCGCCCGTCCTACCGCATGTAACAACTCAACTCCCAGTGGACAGATTTTCATGAAATTTTATGTTTTGGCCTTTTAAAAATATTTGTTGAGCCGTTCAAAACTTCATAGATTAAATGTAGTTTAATATATAAGACTTGTGAACAGATAAAATATAGATACAGAGAAAAGAGACTTATAAAAACCAGCTCTTTGTTGTTTTTGATGTGAAGACATCTTTGGCGACACCTACTAAATTTTGGACTGAAGTAAAACCAATTTGCCACAAAAATGCGACGTGGAAATGACGCAAATTAAGTCACTTCCATTAAAGTTGATTCGGTAGAGTAAGTAACGGGTGTGAGCATAAAACGTTATATCGTTCATAACTTCGGTTCTAGTTCGATTTTAAAACTGTTCTGATTTTCGTCAAAGATATTTTCACATAAAACATCTTTCATGCGTACAGGGTACACACGTACTTTTTTTTCTCGCGGCTGATTAATGCGAGTTGTGATTCGTAGTTAATGCGATAATGCGCGTGTTCTGTCGATTCGTTTTATTTATTTATTTATTTTTAAATGAAATGGTCACTTATTATTTCCTTACTTCAAGTGATTTCTGTTTATACTCAGGTACGACCACACAGTCAGAGGAGTTCACAAGATATAAAGATTTTGCAAATGACAATAAAAGCAAATGTTTTAATTAATAAATGCATAAAACATATTGTTTTGATTTCTGTTTACAAACTTGACATGCAGTTACAGATTCTAGGATCTTGACCTGTATATTGAAGTGCTAGTGAGCCTCCAAACCGATCCATAGTTCAGCTTCCCACTAAGAGAGATTCAGTGTAATCACTTTTGGGACGTTTAGCGTATTCTGTACCTGCTGGCAGATTGAACTGTTTACTATTCCCCTAGTGCTTAACGCCAATTATTGATTTCCATAATCTGTGAAAGATGCTTTTGTAGATATGCATGCGTCTTATGTATCAGTGAGAGGAAGACAGAGAGATTACTGGATATTCCATTGCGTGTTGCAGTGCGCAATTGCAAACCGGATTATCCTGGAGTTAGCTGCGAAACATTCGAGATAAACATGCCGTTTACTTTCCCAGATATTCCTGAAATGATGTGCTTGCATTTCCCGGTTTGAAATATTCATACGATAATATAGGATTGTCGAGGTGCTCTCCGATGCCTGTTTCCTTCATTAGATCACCATTGGTTTGGAAAAGGTGCGTTCTCTCCATTTTCTGCAGTTTCCAATGTCCAGCCATCTCTTACAGTTTGCATCATCTGAACCCATGCAGTGTTAAGGGAATACGAACGGACTTCAGAAGCATTTGGTATTGTCTGTATACAGCTTGATTTAATGAGAGGAAATTATGTAGCCTTCTGTTTATACTCTGGCACAATCATGGATACTCTTGAGACGCAATTTCACCTGTATGGAGCCAATTTCCAGAGTGTATAGTGAAGCATATAGCTTTAATGAGTATACAGCTTTAATGAAGCATATACCTTTAATGAGTATATAGCTTTAATGAGTATATAGCTTTAATCAAGCATATAGCTTTAATTTAAGTGAAGCATATAGCTTTTAAGAGCGTTAGTATATATGCATAAAGCGCCTGTTAAGATCACCACGTCCGTTTGCCTATCTATCTGTGTGTGGAATTAGACTTTAATGGATGGATTTTCATAAATTTTTAGATTTGGATCTTTTAGAAAAAATTGCCGAACCATCCCAAATTTCTTTAAAATCGTACCTATAAAAACTGGCAATTATTATTTCTTAGTACGTCCAGTTATTACATGCGGACGTCCGTCCGCATGTAATAACTAGACTTTGTCGATAAATTCTTACGAACTTTGTTATCTGGTCATTTTATAGCGATTTGTCGACCTATCCAAAATTTCATTAAAATCGGAATTAGTAGAAATGCGGCAATTATTATTTCTTTCTCCGTCTTTCCATACAAATAACTCAATTCTCAGTGGAGGGGGAGGGAGTTTTATGAAATTTTATATTTCATGAAAATCCATCCATTTCTAGAATGATCCGCATTTGATTAAAATTGGGCCAATAGAAATCTGCCAAGGTGTTAAGGCCCCAATAGAAATCTGTCAATTATTATTTCTGTTTTTAATACAATCTCACATAAGCTAGCCATATAATGAGTATTCTAACTGAGGTACTGGATGTTGATTGTCGCCCAGCACATAAGGAAAATGAATAGAGAATATGGTGGATACACAGAAAGGAAATGCCTCTGGTTCGCGCATAAAAGTCGTTGATTTTTGCTCTTTTTTTTGTTATAATTATGTATATTTACTATTTCTAAGGTGTCTGAAATGTAACTCACTGCGCACGTTAACTAACTTGTTGCTATTCAATTTGAAATAGGATTAACAAGAACTGTGTTAGTTTATTGATGATTGGTTTTACTAGCCACTCTCTCCACCAGGCTGGAGGAGTCTATTGTTAGGATCTCTTGATAGTTATGGAGTAGCATGTTTACAACATACATGCAGCAGTAGTAAACAAAATTGTGCCGCCAAGTCTCATCGATGCCCTTTTTGATAGGTTAATAATTATTTTATTTAAATTTCCCTATGAAATAGTTTTAATTTCTTTAAATCTATTTTTGTGGGACTTTTTCGCAACGTGGCGCGTTAGTTGGTCTCAGAAGAGTGCTGCAGTTTTTTTTTTTTGTTTTGTTTACTATGCATGATGGATCAAGAGCCTCATGTTGTTGACGCCAAATCCGTACACGACCATTCAAGGTATGGAGTAAATAACGTGACTCATCCGACCAGCACACCTTCCAGTCTTCTAACGTCCAATTTGCATGCTGTTTGCACCAGGCGAGTCTTTTACGCCTATGAACCTTGGTTAGGAGAGGATGCTGTAGGGGTCGTCTGCTGGTATAATCCATACGTGCGAGCGTGCGATGCATGGTCATGCCAGATATTGTTCCGAGTTGGTCCATGTTGTATTGGGTAGTCGACTCTTCAACAGTGCTGCGCCTGTTCGCCTGTACGAGTCGTCGGACCCGGAGCTCATCTCTAACATCAACCTTTCGCTGACCTTTGCAGTTTTGCCGTTGGGTCGTTGTTTGACCATTTTCACGCCAGTCCTGGTACACTTTAATTACGGCCACTCTCGAACACCCCACCAATTCAGTCGTTTGGGAAATCGAGGCACCAGCTCGTCGAGTACCCACAATTTGTCCTTGATCAAAGTCCGATAAATTTTTCCGCTTAACCACCACGCTCGGAATTTTGGCTACCTACTGAACCACTGACACTTTTATCTATGCTACGTAGGTCGACTAACTCCACACTCTCGTACCTCACGTGGTCAACGGGTTGCATTCAGTTTTCACAGGGGTGGTTATAATTCAGTGATCACTCAGTGTATAGCCTCTTGCGTCGCACAATTGGTATGATCACCGTGCTTCCCATACTGGGCGTAAAAGACCTGAATTCGAATCCCGTCAATGACGCGAGAAGTCGTGGCGAAGATACCATGGTTTCTCTCCTGGAACATTGTGTTTTTCGTCTATCAAACAGCAAATTGACCACATTACGTACGCAGGTCCCCAGACATATTATATATGGCGCAATATGGCCTAAGTTTCTGATGTGCCTGAAACCCTGCAGCAACCAGCCAGCTCACATATGCACTGTAGCACTTTTAAATGAATGGAATCAAATAATTAGCACTCGTGAGTTGAATGGCGGTTTGGCAAGCGATTGTAGACACTGTGTGAAAAAAAAAAAAAAAAAAAAAAAAAAAGGTAAATGAGAGCTTGGAAGATTGTAGATGGAAGTGGAGATCATTCAGATTAGAATTGAGAACACTTATATTTCTGAAATGAATTAGAAAGTTTTGGAAGGTGTTCTTTTTGCAGAAAGTTTGTTCCTTTAGTTCGTTTATCAATCAGTGTACATGAGTAAAATTTTGGAAAGATTTTAGTTGATGAAAATTTTACATATGGCCTACATACAGAAATATATACCCAGCTTCCTAACGTATTGCTGCAGTTTTGTTCTCTTCATTCACTAATCGGTCTCCCATCATCACAGTTGGCAGAGTAACCGTTTTTAAAATTAAAACCGTTTTAAAGATGATCCTTCAATACGTAAGGAACATTGGATTTCGTATGATGCCGTTATAATTTTAAAAGTCGCTATGAATGCCCTTTACTGCCGTCGGGTCCGCTCGGTAGCACAGTGATTATAATCACTGTACTCCCTACACTGGGTGGTAAAGGCCCGGGTTTTAATCACATTAATAATGCGAGGAATGGCCTTTTATGACTTTTTCTCACCCCATGGTTGAGGTAGTCAGTCTCAGGTGTGGATTGCAAGTTCCCCCACCCCAGAAACTCAGGTTTTTGTCCAGCGATCAGAGAACACATGCAATTTATGACTTGTTACTGATATAAGATTATGTAAAATTCTTGGGGACGCCAGCCAAACCAGAAATGAAGCTTGAAAACACTCAGCTGACTGTTTGTTTGTTTGGTCGGCGTCGACGAGAATTTTACATATACATGACCCAGCGTACTTGAGAGAAAAAGGTGGAAGGTTCTGTACTTTTGCTGTGGAGACAAAGCGTGCTAAATAAAAAAACAGAGAGAGTAGAGAAAGTCACAAACATCAACTTTTTGACTTTCTTTCATTGAAATTGACTTCTTGCAGTAGGACTTTCATGATAACAATAATAAAATGACTGATGAGTGGTCGTTGAGGCATTATTGGATTTTGTGGGAAAAAGTAAGCGGGTGCTTATAGATGGAAATGGAGATTCATTGAGATTAAAACTGAAACATTGGGCTCATTCTTCATTACTTCAATCTATTCCAATTTTCCAACTATCCTGACCAAGGATTCCGAGTCCCTTGCATTCACTAATGATCATTCGGAAATTTTTAATTTGCTTATCTCAGGCGGAAGGACAGACAGTAATAATGGATTTTGATTTTTTTTTTTTTAATTTACCTTCGTACTCATTGAGTACCGGAAAATCCCAGCTGATACTGCCCTTTTTTCTTTCACCAGTAAAACACGTTAAAGCGTAGAGTTAATGTCAGTTGGCTTCTGGATGTTTTCGTAGTTAACAAAGTAGTTATGGGCTGTCCTAACACACCGTATGAAAAGGTCTGGATTCGAATCCTGTCTTCACGGGAAGAACTTATGTCGCTTTTTTTTCCCCGCTGAACCTGGGCAAGTTCGTCGGTCTTGGAGGAGGGTGCCTTAGTTTTATCTCCCGGAAATTCGAGTTTTTTGTCTCGCTAACTGACAAACCGCCCGAAGAATACAGACTATTACAGACAGTATCGTGACGTCTCATAACCTTAAATTGCTTTGGCGCTAAAGGCCGACGGTACTCTGTGTACCTCAGACCACAGCTTGCTGATTCTGTCTTTTATGTTAAATCTCTTTCCCACGGCCATTTCTACTCTTCTGTCCTCTGGCATTAGAACATTGCAAAGTGGGATGTGCTGCGCGATTTCTGTTTCTTAAACTACTTTTGAAAGCTCTTTTTCCTGATACTTCTTTATCTTTAAGTAATCCTTGGTTTTCCAACAAATATGATAAGGCTGTTAAGGATAAACATAAAGCCTACCACAATAACCAATTGGCTTGTATCAAAATCTTCAGCTTTATTTTCTGTACTCATTAAATTTGTTAAAGTTTTCGGTAGTTACAGATAAGTTATTAATAAATTAAAACTCTTTTTTTAAAACAGGAAGAAACTTGACTCCTGTTCAAATGGCAATTCGACTTTCTTGTTCCGTGTTAATGCCATGGACCATAATTTCTTTCCGTTATGCTGATTCTGTTTCGTTTTCTGATACGTCCTCGTGGGTAGCACAGTGGGTAGAATCACTGTCCTCCTCACAACGAGTTGAAAAGACCCGAGTTCGCGTCCCGTCGATGATGTGAGGAATTTTTATGGACCTTTTTCACAACGTTGCTGAGTTAGTCGGTTTTAGGCGAGGGTAGCATGCTTTTTTTTTTTTTCTCTCTCCCTGGAACTCTAGTTTTTCGTCCAACAGACAGAAAATCGACTACAGAACACAAGCAATTTACAGACAGTATACACTGAGCAATTTGACCTTAGTCGCTGATGCTCCTAAAAACCTGTTACTATTGCTAATATTATCTTCTTATACATCTAGTTTTTTCTGCTTCCTGTATTGATAATGTTATTAAATTTTTTCTCCTACTAGGCTGAATACCAACCTAAATGCCTCCTTTGGATTTTGGTAGAATGAGATTAAGAGAGTCCTGAAAAATAATAAAATCAGCACGTCTCCAGGTTCTTTTCTCTGGTTATTCCTAAAACCTGTGCTCCAGAGTTAACTCATGTTGCGTCACCATGTAAATTTGCCCTTATCCATTCAATTCTTAAGATTGATGACAGTTCCGTGCCGTTTAGTTTCGTATCATTTCCTTTCTTGAATCCTTTTTTAAATAAATTAAAAAATAAATCCAACGGAAAGCAACCCTTGCACCATCTTGAAACCTTCCAGCTAATAATTGACGATCGCTAAATCGATTTCGTAAGTGTCCATTCACAAGTGGTATATTGTTTCCGGTTTGAACAAACTGTGTTCTGCACAGAGAGCTGTAGTTGTTCCAGCGTCCACTATCAGTATTTTATATACTGAACAACTTAGGTGAGTTGCAAGCGCTGTCGTACTATAATGCTTGATCTTTTCTATTGCACATAAGCGAAAAAAAACAAACCTGCTGTTGCAGTTATAGTTGTGTTCCACACCCTGACCCATCACTAAATGACTAAAAATGACAGGAGTGTCCCACGACTTTAATTATAAGACACCCCTTATCATGCGAAAAAATCATGGGACGCTCCATGACATAGACCCACAACTAAAATTAATTGGACATCTCTCCAACCCCTTTGAATTCAAGAAGTCAATGGTATTGCGTCGCAAAAATATTAGAAACACTTCTTCACTTTTTATTGGCATAGTGCAAATGAAATATATTCAAATTGGAGAATCACCCAACGTGGTATGGCATGTCAACGTTGATGCCTTAATTACTGTAAGCATGGTCAACGCCAGATATATCAGATTTTCAAAAGGACTTAATGTTGGTGTTTAAGTAGCTACAACTACAACAGAACTATGGAAATCAAAGGATTGTCAACACGAAATATTTCGAATTTACAAGTGGTGGGCAGATACGACTTTCACTTCCGGAAGGAGCATCTGTGGCAAATGGAGAAGAGATCTCAGTGATCTACTACAACCGTGAGTCGAATCACCGATCTGCTCACCAGCATGGAATACTTTGTGGAGTACGTTCATCTAGACCCATTTCTTCTCTAACAATGCAGAGAGAGAGAGAGAGAGAGAGAGAGAGATGCATTATGAAGTTTGATAGTTGTTGTCCACTGATTTAATTCAAAAATCGATAAGATTTAAGGTACAGTGCCGACCGGGCTAACCGGGTGGGTAAAGTGCCTGCCTAGCAACCCAAAGGTCGCGGGTTCGAATCCCGCCTCGGGCTTGGATCAAAGTACTGCAAAAACCTTGGGAGGTGCATTATGGCCACAGAAGCCGATGTGCCAACAACTACCAAAAAAAAAAAAAAAAAAAAAGGATACAGTGGCGGACAAAAAAACTGCATCACCTTAAAAAAAGTAACATTTGTAGTGAAACGTATAACATTTTGTGTGATTACAGTAATTTGGTTTGTCGCAAAGCAAAGGTATTGAGTCAGATAACGCTTCTATTGCATCAGCCGTTTCTATAAATACGGCGTTGGAAGGCTATACACGCTCATTAATATCCTCTTTTGCGGAGGTGTAAGCATGGCTCCATATGTTCAGTTGACACCAAGAAAAAAAGTGTAGCTGTTGCTCTGTCCCAGGAAGTGTACTATCGCTGATAAAATAGACTGCCACCAATCAACAGTATCCCAGGTGCTGAAATTAAAGTATGAAACCGGGCCGTAAGAGAGTGACTACGCCTTCCCAAGATTGATATTTGAAACGGCTATGCTTTCGTAATCGCCATGCTAGTGCTCCTGGTATAAAACTGGACCTTGAGATGGCCTCTGGTGTTGAAACAACTGCACGAACTATCCAAAGACGGCTTTCGGAATGTGGTCTGCATGCCTATCGTCTCAAGAAGAAGCCTCTGTTGACCCAACAAATAAGGTAGAAGCAACTTGCTTGGGCTAAAACGCATGTTTCTTGGACAAAAGAGCAATGGGACATCGTCATCTTTTCTGACGAATCGAAATTCTACCTGCATGGCTGGCTGGGATGGGGAGCGATATGTATATGTCAGAAGACGAAAATCGGAGGCATACCATCCTGACTGCATAACACCGACTCTAAAGTTCCCCGCCGGTCAGATGGTCTGAATATGCATAGCAAGCAAAAGGGTGTGGCGAGTTAAGGAGACGCAACAGCAAAATTGGTAAGTTTTATGCTATTTAGATTTAATGATGAGTTTGTCTTCTTGTCTCATAAGGCTTAAAGCATACTTACACCAAAGATTTCCCTCGTTTTTCTACCTTAAGGTGCAGTCATATCTCAGAAATGCTGGCATTACAGTGTTGGACTGGGCCGGCAACAGTCAGATTTGAACCCTATTGAAAATTTCTGGTACATAATGTCGTCTAAAATTGCTCAGAAGCCAGCAAGTAAGATTCAGCTGCAGGAGAGCATTGTAAGGGTGTGGTACCACGAAATTGGGCAACCATATATCCAGAAGTTGATTAACTCTATGCCAGATCATTGCAAGACTGTAATTGCAGCTCGATGAGGAACAACAAAATATTGAGGACTTATTTTGCTGATTTACAGTACATAATCCTAATACGTTAACTTGGAATTTCAGTTTGTACACGTAAATGCAATAAAATGTATGTTTGGTTGTCATGATTGTCATTTGCATGATTTCTCATATTTCCATTAATTACGCATTTTACCCTTTGGGAACCTATTTATGGCAAATAGGTATATCAGGTGGAGTCTCTTTATTGGATTTCATTCACAGAGATATATATCCCCATCTAACAAATGCATTTCCAACATTTCTGCAACCCACAATACAGCGCATCACACATGATTTTCAAAATTCACAAGTGATGCAGTTTTTTTTTGTCCGCCACTGTATGTTTGCGCCTACATGATTGGACGTGTAGAAAATTCTAAACGGCTATTACAGCATGATGAATCACTATTTACATGTTTTTGCACAAACATCTAGGCTAGAGTGTGTTGGTGACCGTATTTCACGTTCCAGTAAATTGAATAATTGTGTGGGGTTATTCTCATTGCATGGATTGAATCTATTAAAGAATTGATGACTGAGTCTATTGAGTTTATGAAATCGGATCATGTACATCCTGCAGTTCTTCATTCTACCACTGAATGAGATGGCCCCTAGTATAATAATGCGACAGTTCGTGGCGGTTGGAAGAAAATCGTTATAATTCATTTTCTCCCTTTCCAGCTCAATCTCCAGATATGAGCTCTAGAAAATCTATCGAATTAGAAAGTGGTATATTGGAATGCAGTCTGTAACCTATAACTATCACTGTAGGAACTAGAGGAGACATTACACTAAGTTCTCTAATTTAATCCCTTTGCTTACTGTATGCTCGTAATAGGGAATTGTGTACATTAGTAATATTAGTAGTAATGGCAAATGATGCAAGAAAGCAAGCTTATATAGCGGCAGCAAAAAAAAAAAAAAAATTCTACACAGTTCACTCATCAATACCCTCCAAAAATTTATCGAGTTCTGCCTTGAATTTATTCAACCCATCCATTTTCACAACAACAAATGGAAGCCTGTTTCAACAATCAACCACACGCTGGCTGAAGGCAAACTCTTTGCATATATATCTTGCAACCGTCCTTCCTCAACTTGAATTTATGCCCCCTCATGTGTGCGTGGTCTCAGCAAGTGGAAGAATTCCGTTAACATTCGGTTTACTCAATGCACTCAGGGCTTTAAACACCCAATCAGATCTCTCTGCAAGTTTCTAGTCTCGAGACTCTGCGATTTGCAAAACTGAAGGCTTTCTACTTAAAAGCCTTCTTTTGTTCCCTTCACCACTTTGGTTGCCCTTCTCTGCACCCGTTCCAGCAGATCTACATCGTTCCTAAAATGACCTCTAAGTGACCCTAAAGTGGCCTCCTGACCTGTATACAGTACTCAAGATGCGGCCTTATACAAAGGGATAATTACCTCCTTATCCCTGCTGGCAAAGTTTCTGTGGATCATGAACAAGAACCCGTGAGCTGTCCTGGCAGCATGTCTGCACTGCTCAGAGAATTTCATGTCTGACTGCACAAATACTCCCCAGGTTTTTTTTATTTTTCACTACCCTAAGTTTAGTACCACACAGTTGGCACGTTACTCTGTGTGTTACTGCTACCCATTTGTAGTACCTTGCATTTGTCAATATTAAACTTCAACTGCCATTTCTCAGCCATCGACCCAATTTTTCTAGATCTTGTTACAGTATCTCACCCCCTTATGACTGTTGTTAATCACCTTGCCAACCTTTGTGTCATCTGAAAACTTGTACGGCTGTAAAAAACATCTATTTAATTTCATTCCACGTCGAATTAGAGCTGTAAATCGGAGGTTTGGCTCCTGAAATTTTAACTGAGCATTATATCCAAGGCAATACCTCAAGGTTCTCTAGGGTATTGCACTAAATAGTCTATTACCTCGCTCACTGTGTGTTGTAAGTCCTAGGTTCGATTCACTTTCAGAATCGAGAAATACTTCCATCGGATGCGAAGGAACATTCTGCGAATGTTTTTTTTTTTTCCCTTCTCTACGCCGTCATTTGATTTGGTGAGTCAGCGGCTTGGGACGTATGCTTTATTCCCTCCTCTCTCTCTCTCTCTCTCCCGGTGTTTCATCTCGGACAACATTTAAATCTCCTATAGAATACACACGATTTGCCCACAGAATGCCGATGTCTAATGGCCTACGTTGCCTCTCGCAGATGCAAAAGAAATCGAAACCCAACTCAACTTGAATTGGCTACTTTTAAAATATACATTTAAAGTGGGCTTTATGAGTTTAGTACCTGAGTTAGTCGGTCCAGCCAGGGTGTTCCAGGCTTTTATTTATTTATTTTTCCTTTAGAAAACTGTAATTTTCTGAAACTCTCAGTTTTCAAAAATAGAAAACCAGAGAATACGCGCAATTTATAGACAGAATGCACTGACGCATCGTGGCCTTAGTTGCCTTGTCACATAATCAAACAAGAACAACAGCACTTGTTGACAAGTGCATTGCCAACTAGAGTCTTTGGTTTCCTGCTCCTCAACCCGTTCAGCTTAGAATGAATTTCTGTAGGCTGCAGTAACCTTTCGTGTTGGGTTCATTTTAAAAATTAAGTTTTCGCTCAATGATTTTTTTCTAGACGCGTTTATTTCCTTGGAATACAATACTAAGTTCCATAATTTATCTCTTCTTCCGGAAAATAACACCCACACAACAGTATTAAAAGTTTTCTTTTATGTTATATTGCAATCCATAAAAATCACGAAACATAGAAAGTGATCGTAATTGCGAGGAGTTAGGAAACCGCTATTTTAGAATAAAAAGGAAATGCACACACACACACACAAAAAAAAAAAACTTATAATGTGTATTCCTGTTCAATTTTTATGTATGATTTCATGTTCATGGTAGTTTCCTGTTATTGTTGGGGTCTTCAACTTTTCTGCAATATCCTTTTAATTTTGTCCCTGGCTGCTTTCCTGAATCGACCCAGGCCGCAGGAAATTACATTTGTGAGGCTGCTGGCTTTCTAGACCTTGCATTTTATGTTTTTCCTTCTCGCTTTCAAGAACTTGACAAATGACATAAGTGAAATAAATCTGTTCTTCAGTTGTTTTTTTTCAGGGTAAATAAATAAAAAAAAATAAAATAAAAACTGAAGAACTTTTCAAATTACATTTATGTACAGTTTTTGTATAAATTTTCTGGTATTGCATATTATACCAATTGGAGTTTGTTACTGCAGTGGTTTCCGAAGTGGGGTACCATATTCGGAGTACAATTGAAAATACTATACTACTGTCGATTTACACTTTGAAAACGTATATCCTGAAATCCTGAAAAGTTTAACAATCAATAAACCATTTGATTTTCAAACTGGTGTTCAAAGAAAGTTCATCATCCAAGAATTTCACATTTCTAACCCTTTCGCGACGGTATGTTACATTAATGACTAGCATCACAAATAGAAATATAAACAAAAGATATTTATTAATAGTTAAGGCAAAGCTAAGTAATATTTGACAGGTGCTCTCAAAATAGTCCAAAATGAGCATTTTAAACTTTTATACAACAGCTGACAGGAACTGTATAATCAACATACTACTATTCAGCAGAAGTGCCATAACAAAACCACATCTTTTAATGACACTAGGATGGTTCAACACTATATGATGGTTCATAAGTCAATCAGCTGTTTAATAAATGAACACACCAATTCAGTGCAAAACTGAGGATTTAAAACTGGTGGAACATCCTATTTACGAAACGTTTCGGCTATTTGGATCACTCTGCTGTAACTCTCAACTTGGAAAAATCTGCCTAATATTACCTTATCAGCGAAATATCAAGAAATATTTTTAAGTCACACCTACAGAACACCTTACAGACTCATAGTGAATCCAGTAGATAGTTATTTCCTATTGCGGCTATGAGTCTCTCTCCATGACTGCCTTCAGTATTGCAGCAGATTTTCCTGTTGATGAAAAATCCAACAGGACTACAAGGTAGATGAGCAACTAAGCGCAATACCTTAATCAGACTTCATCTGGTACTACATGAAAACTGCAAACATCCGCTAAGCTAACTTCGTGCATTTTGATAGTTGTTCAACCTCGAAGTTAGGCCAAAGAACTGGCGCCTGCCCAAATAATGGTTTACATTCTGTTATGTAGACCTCTCTCTCTTCAGCTTAACCAATTAACTTGTAATGGTTGTAGGATCCCAGATTCTTGGGCTAATGAGGCCGCGATGGGCTTGCTAGGAAAAAACTAATAACTCAGCAATAAATGTGTATTTATTTCATTTTATCTGTGTTTACGATCCGATAGAACTAATTTTACAGCACAGCGAGGTACTGTAGTGGAGTATGTAGAGTCAAGTTATGACTTTTCTAGTCTCATCGCCATTTCCTTAGAATGGACAAAAAAAAAAAAAAAAAAAAAAATAGTCATATTAATGGCACCCGCGAATTATTTCATCTACCCGTGTGCATTATGTCTGTAAATTGTGTATTTTCTCTGGTCGGTTTGCCTGTTTTGCTGGACGAAAAACCTGAGTTTCCCGCGGAGGGGCGGGCGGGGGCCTTGTTATCCTCGCCTGAGACCGACTAACTCCGCTAAGGAGTGAAAAAAGTGCCCAGTGTCATTGAGGGGATTCTAACCTGGGCCCTTTTCACAGTGTGGGAAGGACGGTGACTATAACCACTGTGATACTTGCGCAAACTCCTTACAGCATACAATGTAAATTATTTATATTGCTATGCACTCCATTGCCCTAAGGATCCATAATCGATAATAGGCAGCAAATCGAAATTGTAAACAGTGTGTTGTAATAGGGATTAAGGATAATATATTTTGGATAGGGGTTAAGGATAAAATATTTTGCAGGCATTTAAGAATCCAGAAGCAGTTCTGCACTGCTGAAAATGATTAAGATCGAAAATTATATGAATGTAAATTAAGTATTTTCCAATTTTTTCACTGTTTTTTTTTCCCAAAGTGCTGGAAATGGTTACGTCTATTCTTTAGTTCTCGTGTGGTGCAGTTATTTCATTTAATCACAACTTAAATAAGTTTTTTAGCTGAAACTAAAATAAGTTTAAGCGGTTTGTAATTTGTGAAAGTTTGTTAAAAAGTTTTTAAGGTGGAATTTAAGCTCAAAGAATTGCATTCATTCAAAGAGATGCACTTATCAGTTGTACTGATATGTGTGGGTATGTGAATAATAAAGGGATGGAGGTATTTAAGAAAAATAAGACACATAAGCAGCAGAAAAACTCATATAATTACAATTTTATTAAATTTTCTTCTGAATAAGACATGACATAAGTTGAGCAACACGGCAACCAGTTAGGCGCCGAAACTTTATCCCCTTAACAACCTGTACAGTATAGAAATCAATAATCCTTATGACGTCATACACAGCTGGTCGTGAGGCTGGGGTACATGACATCATTTGAAATATTTACAAAGCAAGTGACATAAAACAACATTTTTTTTCTTTTCTCCCCCTTAAATATCAATAGGCCCGGAACAAATGGATGTGTAAATGACGTGAATAAAATATAAGAGAACGCTAAAAGGCTTGTGAAACATGGTGGACCGCGCGTTAAGCATTGTCGCTAATTCATTGAACATGCTATATCGGCCTCAGAGAAACAGTGCTTAATATAATTTAAAAGATATTAAATTGTAATAGTAACATACCTTGAATAGTAACTACAAGAAATTCATGAATAAAATTAAAATTCCTAATTGAATTATATTTTTCTTGGTGAGACCAGCCCCTCTCTAAATGAACTTCACTTCTACGTGAATAGGTAAAATTGGTCAAAAACAGATGACTGTGATTCTTCTAGAGCTTTTTTTTTACTTGAAATTTATTAAAACTGTGAAGACATTCAATATTCTTATTACAGAAACATTAAAATAATATAAGCTTGCATGTCGTGATAGAATTTTAATGTCAGTTGTATTGTTTCAAGTCATTACATTGCTTTTATTTCTTAAATACTCGCATCCATTGCTTAAGTGGCTGTAAAAGGTATGGAACAGCCTAAAGAAATAGCGAGACAGAAGTAACTGACAAAACACTAGATACCATGTTAGACAGAGTAGCAAAAATTTAATGATCGTGATATTAATAATTAAAAAAAAAAAAAGGTGCAGTTTCATGTATTTAATTTTTCCCATCAGGAATATCTTGATCCCTTCTTTAAAGCCGCGTATTATTATTATTTTCCTCCATTTGGCATTTATAAAATAAACAGAAAGAGCAAATTAGTAACCCATTAAATTGGCAGTTGGAAAAACTGAAAAAAAAAAATCGGTCTGTCTGGTTTCTGAGAAGCTGCCTCATCAGAATCGCTGAAAATAATTAAGGAATGTAATCGGAAGTAGCCGCCGTTAAAAATCAGATTTGAAAAATCCTGTAATATGAAATAGAATGTTAATGTATGCACGACCCTAATTGACTGATGATCGGCTGTAGCTTTACCGAGTTATGCATGTCATGCCACAATTGGTAAAATTCTTGAAAAATTTTACCATTTCTTGCTGTGATTCTACTCTTCTGATCCTGTCTGTGTCATCACGGAATATAAAAAGAAAATCAGTTCATTTAAAATTTTAAGGATTGTTTGGTGCTAGTGCAACTGTAGATTACAATCACTGAAGAAGTGGAGGAGAAAACATCCTCGAAACATATGATTGTCAGACTCTATTAGTAACAAATACAACGAAATGAAGGGCTTTCATTTCAACTAATTTGATTAAGCTAACCTGTGCAACATTCCGTTTATACATTATATTAGTTTAAGAATTCTCAGGAAAATTTTCGTTCATTCTGATATCGAGACAGACCACTCCAATTAATACCCAGCAAAGTTTCTCCAACTTATTTTGCTGTACAGTTCAGGGATGTATTTTTCTTAATACAAGGTGTTCACACTAAACAAGATATCGAACTAAACATTAAAACAAGACTGGGGGGGGGGGGGAAACAAAATTAATAAACATAATAATCACTTGGCAGTCGGACATTGGAAATAATCAAAAAGGACAAATATGATTACTCCGGGTGAAAAAAAAATCATTAATCAAATAAACTGGGCTATTTTTAGCTGCCATAAATATAACAGCAAAGAAATTAAGCGATGAACGCTTTTTTTTACATTTAATGAGCGTTAGAATTATATTTTTATAATTCTTAATATTTTTGAATTGATACTTTTTAGCATTTACTTTTATTTGATTATTTTTGTGTATATAAACAGATGAGCTATTATTTTTTGCTCTAATAAATACTTTTAACTTTAATAAATATCCTAAGATATTTATTAAGAATACTAAGATGTAAATAACCGAAGTAATTGTTTAGAAAATGTGAAATTTTATTGAAATTTTGTAAGAGTATTTCAGCATTTTTCATTTATTATTTTGGTAAGTAAAGATGTAAATCTGTATAGAGTATTGAAAATACCTGAAAAATTAGCGTTAGCAACTGACAGGCGAGTTCCTCAGATTTGGCTAAGAGTCCCCTGTTATATAGCATATTGGGAAACAACTGGAATGATTAAGAAGGGTTCGGTGCTGGGCCCATTTTTGTCTTCTGTATTTATTAATGATATTGATGAAGGTATTTCAGGCTTAATGTTTTATTTTGCTGACGACAAAAATGTTGGCAGGGTGGTTAACGACAGTATGCTACTGGAACAAGATCTAGAAAAATTAGATAAATGGGCTGAGAAATGGCAATTGAAGTTTAACATCGACAAATACGAAGTACTGCATATGGGTAGCAGTAAACCCAGAGTACAATTGCGTGGTACAACATTCAGGGTTTACATATCTCGAAAATGAAAAATGCCCAGAAGTAATTGCGCAGTCGGATATGAAGTTCTCTGAGCAGTGCAGATAGGTTGCCAGGACAGCTCATGGGGTTTTGTCAATGATATATAAGAATTTTTCTAGCAGGGATAAAGAGGTGATTATCCCATTGTTTAAGGCATTGGTTAAGCCTCATCTTAGGTACTGCATATAGATCTGGAGGCCTCATATTAGGAAGAATGTAGAGCTGCTCGAACGCGTACAGAGAAAGGACCGAGATTAGGGAGGAAAACAAAGGAGTGCTCTTACCAAGAAAGGCTTCAATTCTGCAAATTGTAGCTTTTGGAGACTAGGCACCTGGGAGGTGATCTGATTGAAGTGCTTGAAGCTTTAAATGGATTGAGGAAGCTTAATGCTGACGGGATTCTTCCTCTTGCGCACACACGACGGGAAATGAATTCAAATTGAGGAAGGATGGTCGCAGAATAGATGTGCGGAAGTTTGCTTTTATTCAGCGGGTGGTCGATTGCTGGAACAAACTTCCATCTGTTGTTGTGGAAGTGGATATCTTGAATAAATTCAAGAACTAGACAAACTGTGAAGGAATGGATAGGTGAAATGGAAGGTGTTGTGTTCTTTATTATTTATTTATTTATTTATTTTTATTTTTATTATTATTTTTTGTCTGATGCTGTTTAAGCTTGCTTTCTTGCATGATTTGCCACTACTAATACCAATACTAAATTCTGTGGCTGTGGTTGCTGTACGTGGCAAAAAATAATAATAAATAATAATAATAATTAAATAAATAAATAAATAAAAATTAAACTTGTCCGCCTCATATTCCTTTCGTTTTGCCGCACTTTGGTACAGTTTCGCTGGTATGGCTTAATATTAAGTATATATTAGTTGTGGATTATGAATAATAAATAGTAACCACAATAATAAAAAGATGTTTAATAAATTATATTCTTATTTTAAAGATATTAAATCTGGCATACGCAGGAATGTTTATGTATGTGAAGCTGAAAGGTTCAGGTTTTTTTTTTTACAGAATTTTGAGTTTCCGGGTCTTAAGATTACATTTTAAATGTTGTAATCCTGTTTATTTAAGGCTTTTTGAGTCTTTAAAAATTTCACTTGTCTCTACTTGCTAATTAACCATGATAACAACCTACACTAAACGTTTTTTTTTTTTTTTTTTTGAAATATTTTTACAGTTTAAAAATTGCACACGATATTGCACGATATCCCGACCTCAGTTTATAGAGAATGCTTGGGATGCTTTCGGAAATGTTGTTTTGCTGTCTACCAACTTTCTCTACCAGGTGTTTAGATATGTAAATAATAATAACAATAATAATAAAATTCACAACGATGTTGCATACTGTTGATAGAGGTTTGTATTGTAATCGGAGAAGGGAGTTACTATACCACTAATTTACCATCAGCAATTGTCATGACATTCACGATTTTAATCTTGAGCAGTATATCTTCTTCCATTATTTGTTGGTGTGTATTCATTGTAATTGTACCATTATAAAATATATATAAATATTGTTATTAGCAGCCCCAAGCGTGCGCTTATCCCATCGGATTCCATGTCTGTAGTGGTGCGTGTTCACAAGCTAATTTGCATGTGTGCGAGCCGAAAAACTTGGACTAACTCACGGAAAAAACACCCTATCCCCGAGACTGACTAAGTAAAGCTTCGAATGAAGAAGACTTTAAAAATTTCCAATCGTCGACGGGGAATCGAACCCTCTCTAAATAAGTAGCAAATAGCGATATACGATCTCGTATCTGCTGAAAACTGGCACGGAGGACTATCACTTTACCATTGGTAAACACAGAATGATATTAATTCCATTTTCTGTTTACCAATCTATAGTGTATTCATTGAAGAATGGTACAACAGGAATCCCTCGCCAACCACAGGGTATACATTCCTGGGGAGGAAAAAAAAAAAAAAGAGAGTTAAAGTTCATTTTCGATTGGTAAAATATAAAAACGATGAAGTCTGTTGAGTACTTTTTTTATTCTGTTCCAGTGCCACCGTTACTTTCCTTGTTCTTTTTACTCATTCACTTTCGGCACATATCGAACATTCGGAGGCCGTAATAAAGAGTAAAATAATTTCTGATTTACAACAAACACGGTAATGTTCAAAGTGTTGCGAAAACCAGCCAAAAATATAAGGTAAAAATGAACATTATTGAAAAATACGAAACCCCTCTGCAATACCTACTAGTCCCCTACCGCCATGAACTTCGGAAGGCGGGTTTGGCGAGGGATTACAATATGGTAAACTAAACTTATTTGCAAAGTTGAAGTAGGATATTTCGACGAATTTTGGAAATATGTTTCTCTTTCGGATTGGATTATTACTTTTTTTTTTTTTTAAACCAGTAATCAAGAAGAGTTAATTAATTAAAAAATGTAAATAAAAAAAAATAAAGATAAAATAACAGCTTAAAAATATGTTGAGGAGAAATATTTATCTCCAGACGAAAGGAAGCGGATGAACCAACCAGAAAAATCACGGAAAGAAATATAAGTGGATGAAAGGAGGGGGACCCTGTAAAAGATGGTGGAGAAATTATACTTAATCATATGTGCTAGAATAGAGTTGAGAGAAAGAGAGAGCGCAGAGGAAGGTAGAATATGGAAATGGATGGCTTCAGAATCCGATCCTAGACTATATCTGAATAAAGTTTTTGAAAAAATTAACAAAGAAGGCCGGAGAAAAATATATTGGTCACGCCTTTGAAAATGATGTAAATTAAGAAGATAATTTCATTATCAGATATAGTAGGCGTCTGGTGATGAACCATTAAGTAAGCTAGCCTCCATAAATAGTGCGTATAAAATATACTTTTAATACAAAATATGATTAGCAAACTGTTCACCTCGGTGACAAATTTTACCAAACAATATTGATTTTTTTCCTCTCCCCCCTTTTTTTTCCTGTCAATGCATATAGCCATCGATCTTGAACATCATTATTCTCTACAACTTTACAAGAAAATCTCAATATGGAATCCGATGGGCAAGAACTTGACACAGTAATGCGCGATGTTCTTTTGTGCTGCAAAGAAACAAGAAAAGTCTTTTCGAGCTTTTTTGATAAGGGCAGACAGTTAATATTAAAGATGGCCAAGTAACGCTAAATATACAGTGTAATTCGATGTTTTCAGAAGTTGCAAATTTAAATTTCTTAATCCGGAAAACATTTTAAGAAAGGGAAACTTGATTTCTTTACATATCTGGGAAGCAAATAATTCAAACTTCTTTCGCGGTATAACATCTTAAATAGGATGCCCATGAACTGGTTCAATTATACTTAAATTTTCTTATCCAACCCCCCGAGCACTTGAAATAGGATTTCAGCTATTTAAATTATTCGCATATTCTCACTGGCTCGTGTTCATCGGCTATCACTAACAGATTGATAAGACTGAATATTTTCCTCCCGATACACCGTATTTTCAATCCAAAGGGTGCCATGGACCCATACTGTCACTAGCAGATTGATAAGACTGAATATTTTCCTCCCGATACACAGTATTTTCAATCCAAAGGGTGCTATGGACCCATACTGTCGATAGCACCCTTTGGATTAATACCTCAAATAAATTCGGTCGGTCTAGTGCAAAAGAATTTGTTTGTTGTTTCAGTAATTTTCAAAGATTTCTAGTGGTCACAAGAACGTAATGACTTGTATACTTTAAAACATTCTAGGTGAACATCTGAACTTTCTCAATGTAGGACGTAGTCGTTTGCTTTTTTTTTTTTGTATTTACTATCTAAAAGTAAAACGGGAAATCTGAAATTCCTTAATCTTTCAAAAGCAGCCATCTCCCCCTCTATTGTTCATGTACACTATCCATGAAAGACCTTATTTCTTAAAGAATCGTCTCTTCGCTATGCTATATGGAGCTTTTAGAGAATCCAGGCTGTAATTATAGATAGATAGGTACAGTGCCTTAACGCAAATTTCAGTTGCAATGGTAGATAGGCTAAAAGATAGAGATAGAGAGATTAAGGGGATTATTAGTTGTAGATGAGCTCTTTAGTAACTGCTTCCGTACGCCGAGCTTGCAGCTTTAATCCCACATTTCGTGGAGCACGAAATTAACTGCAGAAATTAGCATGCCATAAACCGAAACGATCCTCGCCAGCCTACCCAAGACAGGAAAGAATTTTAAAGTAGTCTTCTTGAGTCGAGCAAGGAAAGCGGCTCAAGAGAAACGGGCGTGCGACGCAGTCACACAGCCACGTAACATACGCCTTAACGCAAACCAGCGACAGAGAGAAGCTCCTTTCCGTTCGATAATTAAGTACAGCCTCGTTCCCAGACAAATATGTCATTACCTGATTACAAATCCAATAAGGAAGCGCTTCTTAAATTCAGCTGTCTGCTAACAATGAAACGATTCTGTCATTGTGACGCGAGCTCCCTCGTGACGACACAGATGCTCCTAATCTGTGCAGACGGCAGGGAACAGTGCGCCACATTAAGGGATGATAAGTATACATTATGTATTTAGTACAGAGCTCCTTCATTAATACTGGATGCGACATCTGAATAATGTATGTGACTTTCCGTGGTATTACGTAGTCGAAGATCTGCTAATCTCACTAAGCAGCACTTTCCTCGACTCTCCAACGGACCTCTGGTAAGCTCCGTAAAAGACGGGTTGAAAAGACGAGCAGGATCTTTGTAATTGCGACGGCTACGTGGGGGAATGAGGGGAGGCATTTGTTCTTAAAGAGATTTAATTGTGATATGCTGGTGAAAATATGAAGTAAATTATGCACAGCAGGTAATTGCGCTTTGTAAGGCGGCGGAAAGGATAGATTCTTCGTTAAATAGCCTACAAATAGGGCCGGACAGTTCCGGGACTTCTACAACAACTGGACTTTAATCACCGTGATTTCTTTTGTTAAATTTCTTGAGCGCCTTTCTCTTAAATTTTATTTTTATTATTTTTTTTTAAATTCCTTATAGTTAAGTACGTAAGAAGTGAATCCGGTCAACGTTGTCGTAAAGCGCCTATCTTTCCCGAAACTTATAAAACCACTACGTAATACCTTATTGTTATTCGCAGTAGGGATCTATGATTACTCCGGAGAAGGGGGAATGAGGTTGAAACACTGAATTTTCATGTGGTTCTAAATAGACTTAGTGGTCTTGGCATAAAGTCAAACTTATGCTCGTACAGTAAAATAAAAGGAGTACTCAAAGTACCCTACCTGTACGTGTCCTACTAGTAAACAAAACTTGTAGACTGTGATCTCTCCCTCAGCTCAGCTATTGGAAATTGTATATATACAACATAGCTCTACTCCCTCACCACGAGAGCTCAGCAGCTTCCACTTGAAATTAATAATCATATTTAATGTAGTCTGCGACAACTGCGTCAGGCTGCAAAATATAAAGTTATCTTTTACACTGCAGAAATAGTTTTCTATAAGCTAAAAATTATCTTTCGGAAAGAAAAAGCGGAAATTACTGCAACCCTCAAAGTTCTGAAGCTAAACAGCGTCTGTTCAATAGGTATTCTTGGTGGTGGTGTTATTTCCGCCCCCACATTCAGTTCGTATTTCCTAATTAGTACGTTATATTCCCGGCACACAAGAAATGGCCTTATCAACATCTGAGTTGCGTCTCTCTCTCTGCAATACAATCTTAGCCACAGGACATTCTGTATCCTATAAGGTTTCTTAAATAGTTTTAGTTTAGTTGACGTTCACCTGATCAGTAATCAGTACTTCTGCTTAATGAAGATAGCAGCGCCAGGTCAATTCCCTTTCCCGCTGGTGGGCAAAGTGTAGAGAGATATCATATTCAATCCTTGGATAAAAATTTTAATGTACAGTACTTTCCTTCTTGTCACACAGTTGATCGCGGGACCATAATTCCCTCTAGGTAGAGCTTCAAATTTGAACGCAACGCAATTTGGAAACAAAAATTTCCTCAGATATTTTGAGGATGTCTTCAGCTTGTCTGTGGTTAAAGTTAGGTTAATGTTCCACACTCTCCTGTAGAACTCCGGTTTCATTCGTCGTTACACATTACAGGCAAATATGAGTGTTTGAAAAGAACGGAAAAAAAGTAGTGACGTTCAAAGTAATGACATTCTATATGGGTTATGCGTACATGAGTGATTATTATTATTAGCCATATAGTACAAGGAAGCCTGAGGCTTATGCTGCACCAGCCAAAAATAAATTTCTGACTTACCCTGAGAGAGAGAGAGAGAGAGAGAGAGAGAGAGAGAGAGAGAGAGAGAGAGAGAGAGAGAGAGAGAGAGAGAGAGAGAGGTAGAAGGGAGTCACGAAGAAAGAGAAGAATGATGATACAGATGTGGAAAATAATTATTTTCATAATGCAGATAAAATTTATATATATCTATCCCTTCTTTTATATCTCCTTGCTTCTGTAAAACCCTATGCCATGGTTCTGCCAACTTCCGAATGCCTTGTTTCGATCCGCTAGTTTTTATTGATACTGGAACTGCACAACTTCGATGACTTCAGCACTATTTTCAGTGTGCTAAACTGGCCTATGAGGGGAAGGAGGAAGAAGCACCTATTCTTGCAGATTCCTTCCTCATAATAATCATTGTTACAGCTGTTGAGTTAGTTTAAAACCAAAAGCATCTGTCCACCAAGAGAATGACTTCTGGCATTCTCTTGGTGGAAAGATGATTTTGGTTTTAGACTTTGGCCTTTACTTTTCAACTACAATGTTGGCTTTACCTTATCCCTCATTTACTTTCAGTAGTAATCTACATTAACAATTTTCTTTTCCGTCAAGATACGGAATCCGTTTGCCACGTTTTCCCGGCCTCATTGGAAGTTTTGCACGCGATTATGATAAATATTCCTCTTCTTATTCATCTTTATGTCTAGTCAAAATCTTCCCATGTTAACATTTTGATTCATCCAAAACTTGTTAACAGTGTTGCGCAACAGAACTTGGCACTCCCCTTTTAGATATTACGCTTATTACGGGTTAAATTACTCTTGCATTGCCTGCTATTGCTGAAATTACACTGCCACCGGATTATGGCATCGTGGCTGCTTAGCATCGCAGTTTCGTTTCTTAATTAGGCGGGGATGAAAAAAAAATCTCATTTATATCTGAACCGCATTGTATAATGTATGTTGATCTGTTGTTGTAGTTGAAAAGGATGTCCTTATTCCTGAAACTCTATATCGTTTTAATGGTGCAAAGAGAGCCTCAAAAACGTTTAAGCTTGGATTAGTTGTGACGATCCCTGTTCTTTAGTGGAATACAAATACCTTTGTTGTTTCATATATTCCTAATAAACTGGCCAATCTCCTACAAGGCCTTGACACTGGAAGTCTAATTAAGATATCGTGAACTTTCTTTTTGTTTCCTTCACCTCAAGTTAAACATCGTTCTTTCTTACTTCCTTATTCAGTAGCTCTTTCTTTGTCTTTTTCCTCGTCTTAATCTGATGATTAATCTGAAGCTTCTGTAATTAAAATGTCCTGCAGGGAATTTATAATTAAACCGTCGCCAAGGGCAACCAACAACTGATGAACACTTACAGTTCCGTACGTGCCTTCCTTGCTAAGACAGTATAAACGAGATTTTCAAGACCATTTAAGTAACGAAGATTTTTTAGTTCTTTGCTGAGTGACGGTTGGAATTTTTTATACTCTGCATTTTCTGAAAGAGTCAGCTCACTGAAGCGTAATGCTGTTTAACTCCATGGTTGCATCAGAGACCAAGTCCGAACAATTACGTATCTTGATTTCGAGATGTGTTGTTATCCGATTATCAGAAAGTTCAAAAGAAAAACCAGTAAATTCACGATTTGCCTCTTATTAGACTCAAGGTTTTAGAAGCGGTGATACGAAAATGTCCAGTAAAAAACGAATAAGGAATGTAAACTTCAGGATTTATAAATAAGATTTAAACCTCAAATACCTCTTTAAAAATGAAAGTGCTTCCTGATGTAATCCGTTACTGTTCTTACCAAATTTCACAGTTGATTCTTTGAATACACTAGACTGTAATAAGGCAAATGTCACTTGTGCGGGTTTGCAGGAACGGCTTCCACACTCTTAAATAAAAATCCACTGTGAATAAACGAAAAAATTGGATTGACATACAATAATAAAGAGCTATTAGAATTGAAAAAACATCGATGGTTGGTAACGTGAAACTACAGTATGCTGCGGAAAGAAGAATAGACAAAATGAATGTCAAACTGTCTCATTCGGCAGATAAAATAGGCGTAAAATCACCGAATTGAAACAGTTTATCTGCCGTACGAATTTGTACCAGGTGTAATTCATTGGGAAGAAGAAGAAATGAAAACATTCACTTTATGAATAAAAGTGTTCATCTGCTTCAGAATCGCAGTCATCACAGCAACAGCACAAAACTGCATAAACTTGCATTCCGATTTACCTGACTCTCTGTATTAACTGTCCTCCTTTATCTTACAAATTAAACCGAGGGCATGTCAATGCATATCACTCATAATATATTCTGGGATAAGGAGCAGCCTATATTCATTATTTATTTATACATTTAATTTCAAACAAGCTGGTTTACCTATTCAGTAAAATTCAGATTTCAGAAACCTCACATTGAAATTCCGCAACTGCTAGCTCGCTGGAAGACGACTGCCATTCGTAAGCAGCACACAATTCATAACTTGTTCCTGAATGCCATTTCAGAAGATTTGTTGAAAGAAAATGATATATGGTAATTCTTACATTAGAACAGCTCCTCAGCCAAAAGTACTTTGAAATAGTGAATATTTTTGGTCTCTAGAGATTTTCATTTATAAACTTAATATTTGGTTACTCTATTCAGACTCAAAATGAAGCTAAGCGATAAACTTTTTAAAAAAAAACTATTTTTATTTATTTACCCATTTTGAAGTGTACATTTTCATCCCGGGATGAAGATGTACAAATGCAAACGGAAGAGTGAAATACATACAATGAATTAGGTACAATATAAATTGACATTTTCGGGGCGGCAGCACCCTAGATGTAACTAGGCTCTCTAGGACTATAGGCCGGATCCATCAGCTGGTAGGTTTGCTGAAATATATATGACTTTAATTATGTAATTTTTCATTTTCTGTAATTTTTTGTTTTCCGATTCATATATTTCAGCTCTTTAGTTTACTGAAAGCGATTTTTTTAACATACAAAGTAATATGTGCACAATCATGTACGTACACTTTGTTATTAAAAGTATCGGGATACTAACGAATAATCAGATTTTATGCAAATTATTGGTTATGCATATATTACCGAGGCAAATGCGGAAGTATAAGCATAAATGAAACTGCAGGATATAGAAATGTTATTTACAGTCGACATGCCACGTACAAACGGGGCCTCGGTTACTTATGACAAATTTTGGAGAATCTCAACGTTCTAAAGACCCTCGTCTGAAACAGTGTACACAAATGGAAAGTAGCTGATTTTACCAAATTTGATTATTACATGTAAGACGGCGTACTTTGACAAGAAAAGCTCTGCTGATAGCTGGTCGGGTTTCTTGGAAATATCACACCCAAAGTTGCCAAAGTGTTACCCCAAGCGGTCCGGAACGTACAGCAGCTATTAGTGTCACTAATAGCTGTGGCAGTAGGGGATCGAAGGACAGGTTGCCTTTCGTCATGCAAGTTGACGTACATATATGGGTACAGTAATGTTATGCTCGGAGGAATTGGTTCCCGGAGAAGAAAAAAATATGCCATGGAGTGTCGTATCTCGATGTACACTATTTTCATCAGATGGAAGAACTTGTCTGTGGCGACAGCTCGGAGAAGTTTGATTTGTTTGTGCCTGCTTTTTGTGATATGATCTTGGACCAGTTGTTTTCGTACGTGTCTTTTCAGGAGGATCTTGAGAGATATTCGATAACGTTGTTTTTCTAACATTTTTGCAGTTTTTGGTTCCGACCCTTAAGTTTTTAAACAGAGTATTGTTGCCTGTCTCAAAGTTTGATATATAGGAAGCTTGGTTTGGGGAGAGTAATCAGACACTGAAGGAGTTCTCCACTCAGAACTCAAATCAAAGTCCAGTGAACCATTGTAGGACGAACTGGAAAGACATAATAAATCAATATATTTTCTGTTTATGCTTCAAGACGGCTAGACATAGTCAGAGGGGTTAATACATTTTCCGTTTACAGTCCTGGACGGTCACAGAGGATCTTACGCGTTCATAAGATAGAGACTACCATAATATTATTTTCGTTGCAGTATCACGTGAATTTCAAAACTTAAGTCTGTACTTGAGCTGACTACTCTATTAATTCATATTTGGAGGGAAGTGATTTACAGTCCAGGTAAGCTCAGCAGGTCTACATGAATGGGGACTACTGAGGGAAAAAAATAACGTTTCTTTTCGCAAGTAACCTGGCGTTCTCGGACTAGAATGCCATTATTATCGAAGAACTCTCCAGGTTAAAGAACAAAGAAAATAATTCCTATATCAGTTCATCAGTTTATTTCTTTCTGTCTCTAGCATTTAGGTTGTGATGGGCTTGCCTGTATTCTTTCTGGCAATAAAATGAATGTTTATTTATTATGTGACGAGTTTTGTGTGAATAATAACTCTAGGTGTTTCACATTGTAAAGCAAAATCATTTTGTCTGTCGTAGTTACTGCTAAAAGCGAATTGCTGATATAGCAATGGTATAAAGGGGCTGCTAGTTAGGTTTTATTGTCACAGAAATGTATAAGAACAATCGCGACTACTGACAATTTAACGTACTGTTCTGAGGTCCGCTCTTTTCTAATGACTTCTGCAACGTGATCACTTAGTTTGAAGCGACTGGATCTCTCATCGAAAGAAGGGTGCTAAAGCTATTTATTGAAGGAATCGCTGTAGCAGTACAGAACCAACAGACGGATAATTCACATTGAGACTGCATTGAAAAAAGGATTTTAATGTATAAATAGCAATTAGGAAACTGTAGGGCTACCCATACAAACTCTTCAGCACCCAACAGTTATCAGCAAAGAAACAATCAGCGTCCACTAGATTAAGCGATGCTGACTGGTAACGTAACATTGTATTGCGATGTAACACATTTTCTCTTAATTGGTGCGATGGGCCCATGGATAGGATCAAAAACATCATCAGACCTTTTTCTGCAATGCAAGCGAGCCCTTCGTTGCAATAACGTTAATGCCTGGAAAGCAGTTACTTCACTGTGTATCATGCAATAATTCAGTTTCAACCATTACTCGTATAGCGACTTACCACAAAGCAGTTGGATCCCTAATTAGCAGCTTCATAATCACATCTTGACAAGTCTTAGCACTTTTTTGTGTACTTCTGAATAGTGCCGGTTTCACATTTTCCAAATATCTTGTGTCTCCGCTGTGTCGCTTGTTCTGTAAGAGTCTCAAAGTTGGTTTAATTTAAATTTGTTCACTTGTACAGTAATTCAGAAAAATCACTGAATTCTTGAATTTTAATACCCTCGGGTTGTATTTAAGTGATTTTGAATGATTATTGTTAATGTATTTTAAATAGTTAATTAGTGCATTTTTGTTGTGTTAGTATTAGTACTAATTGAGACAAAGTGATGCAGGGTTTGGCATCAACCTTAAAAAAAAAAAAAAAAAAAAAAAAAAAAGGAAAGAAACGTTACTTTGTTTCATTCAGGTCCCTGTTCAATTATTCTTTAAATTTTTTAAATTAAAGTTCTTTATCGGTAAAAGATTAAGTGAAAGTTGTTCCAACGGTTATAAGCCCTTTGGCATAAAAAGTTTCTTATATCCTCCAACAACTCTCCTTCTTTAATTTAATTACAGGTATTCTGTTTTGTCTTGCCTGAGAAATAAAAATATATTCCCATTATTTATTGAAATCTTTGAGGACTTTAAATATTTCTATCAGATCTTCACGAAGACTATCGAGGCTCTGCAACCCACTGAACTGAAATTTCTCTGTAGGAATACTTCTTTATACTAATAACTAACCTCATTACGCTTGGCTGAATCTTTCACAGCAATCCACATCTTAAGATGTGGATTGCTGTGAAAGCCTTCATTTTCATTAAGAAATATTAGAACTGATAAGGGGAATCAATAACGAATACTGCAGGATCCGCTCGTGACCTCCATCCTATCCACTTAGGGCAAATTAGCCATTTTAGCTAACATTTTTCGTCGCAGTATGGTGGGTTTACCTCTTCTCACTCGTGTGGAGAGGTTTGTATTCAAAGTCATGGACATTCTTAAAAATCTCTCAGTTAAGGAAGTAATTAGTAGGGCTATACCCCCCTGAACTCCGTGTTTTTCAACTCACGTAACATGCAAATCGGTTTGTGAACATGTACAGATACGACAATCGGTAAAATTGTATATGAACTGGCACCGTGACCAAAACAGTTGATGCAGCAAAAATTGCTAAACAACAGCAGCTTTTTCTTCTTCCATTTAATTAGCCTTTTATTCTTTGTACGAGTAATATCTGCCCCCCCAATAGTGCACGATTATGCAAAAGGTGTTGATGTAGACTGTATCAAAACTCCTCTCTACAGTCTGGAAATACTGTCAATTTTGTAAAGCAGTGCTATCGCAAACGAAATCAAACATTTAGCATAAAGGGCATTTTATTTATTTCATGAAGAATTCTGACTGATTATTTATCCCCCCATAGTCTTGCGAATTGTGTGTGTAAATTTAAGGAAAATCTGTAAAAAAATCTAAAATTGGACATGTCTGTAAAATGTTCAAGTGTTTTAAAGGGATTTATATGCCTGAGAAATTACGAAAATTAAACTGTTTCCTTATAGTCGACAGTAAATATACAGGGTGGTTAAGATGATGAGATTTTATGGAATTTAAAAGAATCTTTTAATGGAAACGAGTCAAAAAATTAAACGAAATGATAAATAAGCACTGTGATACATTATTTTAAGCGTGCACACTCCAACTCGTTGGAATGTGCACTGCACATGATTAAGACCTACATCCCTCATCCTCTATTATTTTACCGATACTTCAGAGTTCCTAACTGTTAATTACAAGCAAGTATCTGGAGGCTAAATATTTCTTTTCGTAATTTTTTTTTCAAAAATTATACCGGTAAAAAATTTAAAAGGTTGCATCCTTCTTTCCGTCTCTTGATAATAATTGTTAAAACATATCCGTTAAAGCTTTTAATATGAAACTCATTAATGGTCATTATTTTTGGAGTGGTGTCTCTTTTTGGAGTGATTGTTGAATACTTTTCAAATCCTAAATAACTGCATTAATTATGTTGAAGTCGTATTTCGAAGGGTTGAAGGATAAAGCCGATTGAGACAAATGCATTTTCAGAGGATACTGCGTTCCATACAATTCATCCAACTGCAAAAGCGTATAAATTACCAAGTATTTTACGTAATACTATAAATACTGAATGTTAAAAAGCCAAATCGTCTCCTAGCAGTGGATATTGCTTTCTTTAAAAAGTATTCAAGATTTAGTCCACCCCCGCTTCTATTCTCTTCAGTGTTTCTATTTTTAAAAACTTTCTCGCAGGGCTTATCCACTCTGCTGACCTATTTTAATTTACACGTGTAACTTAATTTACATTATATATATATATATATATATATATATATATATATATATATATAGTATGCATGAATAGGAAATGTGAAGAAAAAGAAAAAACAGGATACAAAAGTATATGGATGAAATTAGAAAGAATTAATAGAAAATACAAAAAAGATGGAGAAGTATTTAACACAAGGTGCGAGCCTAATAGAAGAAAAGCAAGAAAAAGAAAAGAATGAAAAATATTTCTCATTCTTATCTTTTTCTTACTTTTCTTCTATTAGGCTCGGCACTTTGTGTTAAATACTCCTCCATCTTTTTGTATTTTCTATTAATTCTTTCTAGTTTCATCTATATATATAGGCCATTTAAATACCGTATTATTTTCATCACGTGCATATTAGCAAAAATGGAGGAGGATAATAATTCCAAAATAATTTTAATGTCTCCTCATATTTGTTTCTCACCGAGATGTAATCTATAAGTGTACTATGCAAGTATTAATGTAAAAAAAATTACTTTACGATAAAATTTCCATTTTATATGCCGAGTTCGCTTTTTCTCTGTTGTATATCAAATGAATCGTTTTGTTATCAAAAAGAGTTCAGCTTTTTAAGAAAAAGCTTTAAATTCTAACACCTTAATTTTAATGCTGAGGTTAGAAGTATAAGTAACGGAATAAATCTGTTGCAGCTACTCTGAATAACACGCCCTGAAATTCCTAGTAACGTTAAAGTCAATCATTCACTTACGTGACTCCAATTTTTAACCTTTTATTAGTAGTCTCTATTTATCCTTAAATGAAGATCGTTAAAGCAGACGCAGATCAATGAATGCCTCGTTGGCTTAGTACTGGATTCATTCTACTTGGATGAAAAATTATTATCAATCGATATTTTCGAAGTCAAGACTATATCGTATTCTGCTAGAAATTTCCTTCTTCATCCTCGAATTCTGATCATCCGCATCGCATATATTCAGTATCAGAATTTGCAGAAGTCTCGGCTGAATAATTTCATTCCATAAATGGCAGATCTGATTGGAAACTGAGACACAATCAAATATTTTAAAAGGGTAAAATAAATATACTCCAGGGAGACGAATTATCTCAGTTATTTGTTATTCGGAAAATTAAAAATAATTACAATAATATCATGGAACGTTATAAATGCCGAATGGAAGAAGAGAGGGATAGAAAGAGAAAAAGAACGCATCGAAATCATTTCTAAATATTTAATTTTGTTATCAGTACTTTAAAGAGCCGAAACATCTTTGCTCGTTATTATCTTCAATAGAACACGTGCCACAGATCAAAGGTCACAATTACGTGGAGCACGATTCCGGACGGGGTTGGGTGGGGGGATACTCATTCAGAAAATAATGCATCTACGATGACAGGCCGCGGATGGAGAAATGCCTGCTTTTCGGATAGTTTCCTCAAGAGTTGCCTTTTATTTGTTCCACAAAATGACTGGATTTGTTTCGTTTGGTGTCCACAGCTTCACCGCGGATTTGAAGTAAACAATAACTGCCACAACGTCTTTCAGAAAGTTAAAGCGCATGGAAATTACTACTCATTATCACTCGCTGGCGAGCGACGTGCTGCGAACACAAATAATGAAAGGAAAATGTCACTGCTTAAACAAAGAAAGAAGCCGATGGAAAGTTTTAAGTGTTGTGTCGAAGGTCAAAGGTCACAATGTTTGTACTCGGGAATTATACGACGGTGACGGCAGCAGAGTGTGGCTGGGCCGAATATTTCATTCTCTTTTGTTTCTGTCTCTGATTACAGAACCACACCCGCACTACATTTTTCTTGAGGTCAAGCTTCTCCGCAATAGCGGCAATTTTCTCCCCCGATGGCCGAGGCTGAACGGCGAAGTAGGCCTCCAGCGAACGCTTCTCCGGTGCGGCGATGGACGTGCGCTTCCTCTTTTTCTCACCGGTCGGAAGCACGCTAAGACCGTCCTGCTCTTGTCGCTTGTTCTTGGCCTGTGTTTCGGCAGCTTCCAGCCAAGCCTGCAGGATGGGCTTGAGGGCAACCATGTTGTTGTGGGAGAGGGTCAGGGACTCAAACCTACATATAGTGCTCTGAGACAGCGACCCGACCCCTGGCAGCTTCAAGTTAGCGAGAGCCTTGCCGACGTCTGCCTGAGTCACTCCTAGTTTGATGCGTCGCTGCTTGAAACGCTCCGCGAACGCTTCAAGTTCGCGGGGATCTGTGTCGGCGTCGTGCATCGCCATCGAAGGATGCGGAGCTAGCGGATGATGAGATCCCATCATAGTACTCATACTGTGCGAGTAGATAGGAGCATGTAATTGCGCGTGCGAGTGGGAACTCACCGAATTTGTCTCTGTCGCCATGGTCAGCGGAGGGAGCGAGGAAGGGCAGATAGGGTCAAGGAGGTCCATGGCATCCATTGCAGGATGGGCCATCTGTGTGTGGTGGGGACGGGCGTTTGTTGCCGCATGACCGGTGCCCATGCCTGGATGATGTGCGTACATCATATCGTGCTTGATGTGAATTCCCGGGCCACCTCCTGGCGCATGTTTACTTATGTCCATCGCCGTCAGCCCGTCCGGTCGACCCATTAGATTGTCGTCGAAACCAGGGAACAAGTTGCCCTAGAAAAAATAAAAGGATAAACAATAATTAGAATGGAGTCGAGCAGTAAATAATCTTAAACGATATAACGCGATAGTTCAGAATAATAATCAACGTATATATGTAAAAATGTTTCAAGAATGAGCAGATATTGCTGAAATATGCACAACGGTCATGACCTTCCACTGTTATTAACGATATTTCAGTATGCGATCATTGGTGGTATCGGATCTATTCAAACTGTACGGCAAGGATCTTGTTTATTTTTTATTTTGACATCATGTAAGCTGTGTGCGATAATATTTGATGCGATTGTTATGGTAATACAGGAACTGGAACTTCAAAAGTTCTCTCCTTTTCAAAAGGGTATTGAATTATGAAATTTTCAGCACTATTCGCATAATTACGAATTATGCATATTTTAGATGCCAGATTTGTCTAAGCAAAAATATTTCTGGCATGATCTTTGAGTGCCATGTTTCGCAAGTATAATTTCAGTGGGGGTTTAAAGTTAAGAAAAATGGGAAAAGGACAAGGAGAGGAAAGGAGAACTCATTGGCAACTCTCCCTTATCTTCCTTACAATAAGTCATTAGTTGACTGTATCACTGTACGATGTTCTCATCGCTTTCTGCTGATAGTGATTGATATCTGTTGTCACTCTTAAGTATCATTACTGACAACTGCAACGAATCAAACTTTATATAATAGATTTCAAGTTTTCTCACCATTCTAGGAAAGCCAACCGTATTAATAGCATTAAGTATCTTAGTTTATTTAAAAAACTAGCTAGTAATCATCCTATTTTAGGTAACCTAATTATTAAATGAGGTTATATTACCCTAAAATGCAATAAACACTAGGTAGTTCTTAATTAAGTATTTATTAAGTAAGGTTAGATTATCTAAAATTATCATTATCCAAGATTGTCAAGACAGTTTGATTGACAACGGTTGTCAGTCATGATCATTTTAAAACCAATGAGAGACGAATATCATGCAGTGAGATTGTCAAGCTATTGACCGTATGGAACTTATGGGAAAAATTTCGATAGAGTTTCCGTTCTCTTTCTTCGCCATTTTTCAAAAATGGTCATTCTTTCTACATTACAACAAATTTAAAAATTTATATGAAATATAGTGAAATATTGCATTGAAAAAGAAAAAAAGTATACGTTATTATTATTATTATCCCTTACTCTTCTACTCATGTGTTTTTTTCTATAACCATAAGTAGAAGAATATGGTAGCAGGTGCGTGAGGTGGTTGTTATTCCCGGTTACTGTTATTGGCTGAAAAACTCTCTGACTAGCCTACATGTGATGTGGATTTCTGGCATTCTGGAGTTCTTTGTGGGTGTTCTCTGGGAGGCCTATTGCTACTCTTTGGCACCATCTGTTGGCATAAGAAACAAGTAACGACCATCCCGTTTACCGTGGTTAACACTGCGATTGGGATGGTCGTTATTTGTTCCTTATGCCACATCTCTTTGATTTCCTGTGGAAGATCTGTGTACTCAGAGAAAATCTATATTGCAACCTAATTACTGATCTTCTCCTCATAGGTTTTCTGGAGGTTGCTGGTGTTAGACACTGCTAAGTTGATCAGGTAGTTGATCTTTTCCTTTCTGTCAGCGAGGTTGATATCCGGTGTATTGTGGTGAGGGTCTCTAGTACATCAGCTATGCCTGAGTTTCTTGCTTGTAATACGGTATACTTTTTTGATCAACTGGTATTCCTTCTCTAGCTTCTGATGTACTCTCCTGGCGAATTTGTCGGGTCCGTCTGGCTGATCACCCTGCATCCCGCGGTGATGTGCTGGATTATTTTTGGGGCAAGGTAGTATCGTCAACATGTGTCGACTGTCACTCTGAAGTCATTGGCGAGGTATTTTTTGTAGTTCTTTGTGTTGATTACCTGATTTTGGATAGAGAGCATGGGGTTCAAGGAAGAGCATCCGCTCGTGAGCCATGCGTTCTAAGCCATTTTATACATTTGATCGTGATTGGAGTGTAGTGTCTTCCATGGACTCCCTGCTTTGCCCATCTTTCTACCTTCGTTTCTTCTATCTTTCCGGGAGGTGTCTCCGCGCCTAGGTTGAGCATGCCGCTTGTCTGTCTGTCTTCCTTATGGCCTGGTAGAGTGGCTCTGTTTTTTTGGAAGTGATTCTTCAGGTTTTCAATCGCTATCTTTTGTTGTTCGATGAGGTCCATCAAGCCCGTTGCAACCTTTTTCTGGCTATGGTCAGTCTGTGCACGGCAGACTTCGGATGCTGTTGGCGGCTCTTGGTCATCATTGTTCTCGTTATTCTCATGATATCCTCTGATTTATTCTGTGTCTATTCAGTATTATTATAAAAAAAACCTTTTCTCCTTTATGGGTTTTTTTCGCCCCATGACGGGTACAAGGTGCATGGGGGTGATTGGTTGTGTCCGGTTATTATTATTATTATTGCTCTTATATTATTTCTCCCTGATTGGAGGTTCCACGTCATGACGGATATTGCTACCAAGTACACAGGGTGGTTATTTGTTATATCTGGTGTTACTGTTGGTAGAGGAACTCTCTGACTATCCTACAGGTGTTCAGGATTGCGACTTTCTGGAGTTCCTTGTAGGTGTTCGCTGGGAGACCTATTGCTGCTAGGCTGCTATGTAGAGTCTTTGGCACCATACCTGTGGCTGACACGATGATCAGGATGGCCGTAACTTGTTGGATATGCCACATCTCTTTGATATGTCTTGTTATTATTATTATTATTGTTGTTGTTGTTGTTGATATTATTATTATTGGTAGAGTGGCTCTGTGTTATTGTTATTATTATTAAAATAATTTATCACATACCTAATACCGTGTTGTGCCACTGTTCGCATGGATAACAGCCGATATTCACCTAGGAATACCATGCTGCCTGCAAGGCTTTCCACAGTGTCCATAGCTTCACTTCCTGTTCCAAAGCATCCCACAGGTGTTCAATTGGATTGTCGTCAGGCGAATTTGGAGGTCATTCAAGATGGGTGATAACTTCTGGTTTCTTCGAACCACTAGCGACAGTGCCGGCCTTATGATACGGCTCATTATCTTCTTGGAAGATAATGAGCCGTATCATTAAGATAATAGCTTGCCTCCTAATCGCTGCCGTTAAGTCTTGCCAGTGAAACGTTGGGCCATAGGCACCAGGGATCCTAGTTCTTGCGAGCAACACATGCCCCATATTAAGCAAACACCGCCATCTGCCTGAATAGCCACCATGCACGATGGCTTCATGGACTCGTGTTGCTTGTGCCACACATGAAGGCGTTTGTCTGCGTGTTGCACTAGGTATTTGGACTCATCCGTCAAGCATACACATTTCCAGTCCTCCGGTGTCCAACCAGCTTGTTGTTGACAGCACGGTATTCACCGTCGACGGTGATCAGCGGCAAGGAGACGGTGTCGTTCGAGTCGTCTGCTGTGGAATCCAGTCCGAGTGTCGCATTGTCGTATGGAATGGTGTTCTTGCATTCCTATATTGTATTATGATGTCAGCTTCCCACAGTAACCTGCCGTTGAGCTCGTACAGCGCGTTTTGTCCTTCGCTCACCATTAACAACCACTTCGCGTAATCCTTTCAGTTCTGTCGGCGGGAGGTGGTTTGACCCATTCTACAACCTAATGCAAATTACCGATGCCACTGCGAGCTGTGAGCCATGGTTCATATCGGATGGAGTTGTGACAATTCAGTGATCACTGAGTATGTTTGGTAGAAATAAAACACAAATTTGCTCTAACCCAGGAATAAGTCTTCATTTTCTTAAATTTAAGAGTGTAGTATTAGTATTATCCATATAGTGCAAGGAAGTCACAGCCTTTTGCTGCACCAACGCAAAAACAAGTAGAAACATTCTAGAAAAAAAAAAAAAAAAAAAAATACAAATTATGTGCTCTTCTCTCTCTCTCTCTCTTCACGTACATCTTTGAATTTCTTCAAACCTGTTAGCTTCAACTGCCTGTGGAGGCAACTTATTCAAGTAATCAACGGCTAGCTAAAAGAAAACTTCCTACAATCTAGTCTAAACCTCTTTCCATGTAATTTAAGTTTATGATTCTTAGTACTGGAATACTTAATAACAGTGAAAATTCCGCCGTCATTTATTTTAAGCCACTCTCAGAGCCTTATAAACCTTAATCAGGTCCCTTATAAGGTGCCTGGTTGCTAAACCCTGTAGCCCACATAATCGAAGTCTTTCACATCGTACGGTCGCCCTTTTGCCAATCTCACCATGCGAGTTGCCCGTCTTTGGACCCTTTCAAGGCGCTTAGTGTCGTTTTTCGGATGAAATCTCCATACTTGGACAGAGTATTCCAAATGCTGCCTTACAATTGCTTTATTCAGTGGGATTATGACCTCCCTATCTGCACAGGCTATTGTTCAATGAATCATCGATAAGACACCATGGACTTTCCCGGCTGCCTGTTTACACTACTCAGAGAACTTTATATCTGCCGGTATCGTAACTTCCAGATTATTTTCCCCCTCTGCTCTTTTTAATTCAACTCCGCCAAGTGTATAAGTTATCTTGGGAAAGAGCAACCGGAGGTGAACACTCGGGGTTGCTATTCCACAAGCATTCACCATTCTTGAAGTTTGTTCAAGTCGTCCTGAAGGAACGCTGCTTAAAACTGATCATTAACTAATCTTCCGATCTTTACGTCCACTACGAATTTTGATATCAAGCCCTTTTTTGATGTCGTTTATGAAAATCAGAAACAACAGTGCTCAAAAAACTGGTCCTTGGGGGCCCACTTCGGATGTTACATCAAGGTGAAGAATATTCAGTAATCACAACCTTCTGCTCTCCAGCCACCCTGCAATTCATCTTACAATCTTTCCCGTAATTCCAACATATTCCAGCTTATACAATAACCTCTCATTTGGGACTGAGTGAAATTCCTTGCTAAAATCAAAATAAACTATGTTGAAATTGTTCGTAGATCCAGTTCAACTGCGCCCAAATAAATTGCTAGGTTATTAAACATTATTTTATATTTCTGATATCTTGAATGAAACAAAAATACTATCTAAAACTATTTAAATTATGGAAAAAAAAAAAAAAACTGCCTATATATGTTACACGACTACACATAACAAAATGTGCCTCCGAGGGCTTTAAACCTCTTATTCGTGTTATGTGGGTGCGCCTGTGTCGAAACCGATTTGTGCACTGTTCTAATTATAAAGTAAAATATAAGTAGGCTATGGCATGCATCAGCTAGCATAATGAGTAATGATTTTAATTATGTATTTTTGAAACATTGGTAACTGTGTTGGTAAGGGAGCTAAACTTACCCTTCCTTTTTGTATAATTAGTGATATATATAAAAAAGCTAAATTGTAAATACGTACACTTGGATAATAATATTTTAGCTGATTTATCGAACAAGAAACATTTTGTAAGATAACAATTCTAAAGAATAATTAAAGTGCATTAATATCCCGTCCCCCTCTCAGTCATGGAAATCTTTTAATTTATCATCAGAATATTCAGATTTCTTAATAGCATTGGTAAAAACCACATGAAACAGAAAACGATTCGTTTTTTTTTTTTTTTTTTAGTTGCGTGATTTCTATGCCTTAGTACTGGATGCAGAAGTTTTTACTCTTCAGTATCATGCAATCAGAAAGGTTCAAAGTTCTTTGGGAGGTGAATTACTCATATTATGACACTGTGATTTATATTTGGCTTGCCATAGTTTCTTTATTCCTTTGAAGATTGACCTGTTGAATTTAGTACTTTAAATAATCGGATCATGATATTATACAATTTTCCTCCGTTTACTTTAGATGCAATTCAGCAACTTGAAATGCCGATGCTAATATCGAATGTGCCTCTTACTACCCTTCAATAATTATAGGATAGGTAATGTTTAATTTGCCCAGGTATTCCTTCTTTTCAGTTTCACAGTTTTGTACATAACGGTAGTTTTCTGATAATTACTGGTTTTAAATTCCCGCTCCCTTATGCCTACTAGCAGATTTGAATGTTCATAACCTTGAAATCCATTCACGCGGACAGCCGTACAACAAATAAAAAATGAACATAGTTATTATCTTCCTTCTTAATAATAGACAACACCTATTTTAATTTTCTTACGTGTACTTCATCAGCAATAGTTTTTCCAATCTGTTCATCTTTGCTTCTAACTGATACCTGGGAGGAACGTGAAAACCCTTTGACTAGCGATCACTATCAAGTGATTACTACACTAACAACAAAAACCGTTTGTGCGCCTAACAGACCTACAGGTTTGAAATTAAAACAGTCTGACTGGAACACTTAAACTAAACTGGCCCAGTTCGATCCAAACCACATTCACTGTGAAACAAGAAATGATGCAGTGAAACGCGTCCTGGAGGGAATAATACAAGCTGCAAACCGTAGAATACCGAAAACATCGACACGTTTTTTTTTTTTTTTTTTTGTATAATTTGCTGAAAGCCCTTATGGATGCCGGAAAGTACCGAAGCATTAAATGCAAAGAATAAGGCATGAAGTTGTTTTCTCCGATATCCTACCAAATAAAAACCTAAGGGAAAAAAAAAAAAACACGAGCGAAAGCAACATATGACGCAAAAAGTTAGAAAAAATATCTGGATTGCATTTACTTGAGTGATCACCTGATCTACCAGTGTAGGTGCAGTTTGAAACAAAATCCTTGTAATGACTGGCATATATACAAATCATCTTCACCAGTATTACAGTAAAATTACCAAACAATCGATGAACCTATTGCACTTGCATATGCTCTAGTATTTGCTCGCGTTTCTGCAAAAACTTCCTATTCTCCAGACTTTCTTCTGGTAAAGAAAAACGTTTAAATTTTACTTTGATGGGATTAGAGCCATAAGGAAAAGATAATTGCAGATATTTGTAGCTCTAACCTCTCAAAAGCGAGAGCTGTTGGACCAGATAGCTTTCATTATGGCATCTTAACGCATCTCATGATGTCACTGTGTGAACACATCCCCAGCTGTAAAACAGGATATTTATAGAATAATGTTTTCCAGACTCCGGACATAATAGCGGTAGTCCTGGCATTTCCAAAACTAAGCAACTTACTATTTTCGATAATTACCCTCAAATAGCTTTAACTATTTGCTTATGTAAAGTCGTACAAATAACGGTGAACGTACAGTTAACTTCGTACTTAGAAGAATATGAACGTTTGATTAATACGCAATGTGGTTTTAGATATGGTAGATTTATTCTTGATCATCTGGTGAGAACAGAAACAGATATACAAGAAATGCGTTTTTATTCTCAGTACATCTAGTGTCTGTCTTTTTTAATATAAAATGGCTTATGGCATAGCATGGAGAAATAGAATCTTACGAGATCTTTACAAAATTGGATTAAGAGAGGTCATCTCTCTCTTTTTCTCGTTTATCAGTAACTTCCTATTTGATAGGGTATTTCAAGTCTTTGCGAGATCTCACTAGTCTCGAATTTTCAATCAAGAAGGTGTTCCCCAGGAAAAGTGCCACGTTAATTGAATACGAATGAACACGATTACTACGCAATTACCGCTATCCATATCTATCTAATGCAGTTTACAGATGATTTTACCTCTCGTGCCACTCCTGCAGTGAGTGAGACTAATAGAAAAATAGTTGCGGATCGTTATTAATCATGCAATGAGCGTTGGATAATCGTTACAGAATATCAACACTACAAACGGTCTGTGTCCACTTTCGTTGTAAAAAGGAATCTTCATTCTGATTAACAGTTAAAACTTGACGGGAAAGCGATTCATGCCATTGTAAACGTAAAATTTCCCGGATTAACATTAGACCGCAATTTAACATTTCTCGGACATATCAATCAAATAAGAATACAAGAATTATCTGCACGAAAAAACTCAACATATTGCGAGTTATCAGCAACTTCTTGGGGATGCCGATCGATGGACTTTTCTTCGCTTGTATCGAACCTTATTCGTTCCAAACTCGACTATGGAGTCCCTATCTATGAGTGTGCCAAGAAAAGCGCTGTCTGGTCGTTGGATCCGGTTTCCCATAATCTCCTCAGAAACATATTTTACAGTTCTACATACGAGTGGAGATTACAAAAGCATATTTCTTTTTACTGCCTTCCTTTGAAAAATAATGTTTCCTGGAATAAACAAAATTCCCGCAGACTGTATCAAAGTGCCCATTATTGCACTGTGTGGGATTCGAGTCTCTGGAAGTGCGACAAGATGAAGTAATATTAGCACGGCTTAGAATAGAATACAATAATTTAATACACTCATATTTCTTAAAATCAGAAGACCTTCCCACATGTACCTCCTGATTTGTACTTTCTCAACGTAATACAGACCATACTTGTAGAAAGTGTGGTTATGATTATAACTACGAAGACAATACTCATATAAAATTATATTGTAATTCGTAACCTTATGGTTCAGGCATTAAGATTGTTAGTTTTATAGACAGCCGATACCTCTGAAAATTTTTTTTGCCTGCCTGACTTAAATTTAAAATAATAATAATAATAATACAGATATAAGCATGGAAAACGGTGGTCCACTTTAATGGTATCGACACGTAAATTTACTAAAAACAAGTACCACCACCATAGTGGGGGAGGGGATGCCGACGGAGATAGCTGCTGCTAGAAGCAGATCTGCAATTTACTTGCTAGACTTCCTGATAATTCTTTAATGAGAATTGTCATTATTTACTTAATGGTAAATAGTTTTTTTCATTAAATGTTTTTTTTTTCGAAAAAGAAATGAAGTGCATGTACTGAATAAAATTTTATACGGATATCACTAGCTAGTTCTGTACTTATAGCTTTCCAAAGTTCCATGAAATGATGGAGAAAATACTAGTTTTTAAAATGTAGTTGAAATTTGCACACAACCCGTTTTTTTTTTTTTGTAATGATATTTTGGGGAACCACCCTGCTCCTGTAACGCGTTGTTACATTTTGTTTGATCTCGATCAGATTTATTGTTGTTTTTAAAGTTCTGTATTTTTAGCGTTTCAGATACTTTGGTTACGGTGAACCAGTTCCTGTGGTCTTTATTATGTCTGTATAAGTGTGCGTTCACTAAAAGAAAGAGTGGTCAGTTGCATGCCATACATGCTGAAAACCAGGGAATAACTGAGTGGCGAAAATCCATACCTCCTTACCACAAGATTAGATAACTATAGACTCTTTTCAAGAGAATTTTAAGGATCATTGAAGTGTCTGATAGAGTTGAATCCTCCCCTACACCTTTGAAAACTGTAAAGTCCACTTTAATGTTGAGAAAACTTTTGCAAGGGTTTGCAAGGGTTCTCGAGTCCTGTCAGAGGAGCAGAATTTTTAATACAGGGCCGAATTAGTTGGTCTTGGACACGTGCAGCACTGTTTTTGATTCACCAAAACAGGCAAATTGAACATAGAATACAGGGTGCATCATTAATAGCATTTTATTAAAGTTATAAAAACACTCTTCTAATATATGTATCATATTCAGGAATTGGAATACCATGATAGCTTTCTGCTGTTTTTCCTTTGTTTTTATGACCAAATCCATGGTTTATACTCAAAAATGAAAGATTTCAGCGATGAAGGAAAACATTCGCAGTGCATGCTTTCAGATCAGATTTTTTTAATGACACCTTGTTATAGTAATCGTCCTTTTTCTATCTTATTTTAATTTTAAAATTAGAACTAAATTAAGATGTTATACAACTACTTCTTAAAGCAGATAAAACCATTTTATATAACATAAAAATACTATATGCACTGTGTACAGGTTTAACAAATTAAATAATGAAAACTAATCTTGAATATTTACAGAAAAATAGTGCTTTCCCTTAATCTTGTCTTTAAAAACGAATACCAGAACGAAGTCACTATGCAAGTATTTAGGTAAAAACAGATTTCGGCAGATATGTAAATTGAATCGCCTCTCAAACATAAAAAACAACATACTTTAAACCTTTAACATGCCCCGCAATTAATACATGTGATCCAAATAAGTTAGAAGATGAAATACGCGATATCACTAAGTTATTCAGGAATAAAAGTTTTCCTGAAAATCGGAAAACAAACAATAAACGAGTACAGGGAAAAACATAATCCAGCTAGTTCAAAATCCAATAGACACGATGATTCTAACAAATTCAAGAAAGCACTTACGATTATATGCATTAAAGGTGTCTGTGAGGAAATTAAAACAACAAACCTATAAATCCTGTGAACCTTTAAATAAAGGGGGCAACATTGTTTCCCTCGTGGTTAGCACCGTTGGTATAATCACCATCCTCCCCCACACTTGGATGGAAAAGACTTCAGTTGAATTCCACCAATGACGCGGATAATTTTATGGGCCATTTTTCACAACGTGGCTGAGTTAGTCGGTGCCAGGAGAGTGTAGCATGTTTTTTCCCCCTCCCGGAAGTTGGTGTCTTTTGTCCAGCAAACAGAAATCAACCATGGAACACACGCAATTTATAGACATAATATATGCGGCAGAATATAGTATAAATCGGTGACGCACCTAAAATCTTACAACAACTAACCAACCAGCAGCGTTGTCAGGGAAGGAACACACAATACAATCACACACACACACACACACACACACACACGGCATCATATTTTCAAAAATAATTAGCATAGCCGAAACTGGCAGTGGACTAGAAAGCATGCATACGAGCGTGAAGTAAGATTAAATAACAATTTCAATATTGTGGATGGGAGGAAAGCGATTTAACAGGAAAAATTAAGAGGCCATGTACATAAAAAAATTCAGTAATTGAAAAAAATAAATAAAAATAATAATAATAATAAATATATAATAAATAAGGAAGTTGATTATTCACGGGTTCCTGACCCTAATGATGTTGTTTGTTACAACGAACGACATATAACAGAGATGCTTTGTAACCGTGTTTAGTTATCTTGCATGTAATCGAGAAACCGGTTTGGTTCTGAAATGTTATGGTTTTGAATAAATTGTTTTATCGCTGAGGAATACTCGTGTAATTGATTTAGTCAGTTCTTAATGGGCAGCCTTTTTTCAATTGTGATTTTTCTATGACCCGATTAGAATTAAAACAAAAAAGCCTGATTACCCACCTTATATCAGTCTGCCATGCGTCACCGCATTCTGTACAGATGCCATATTCTTCTTCCTCCGTCTCCAAGACTTATATTGATATTCTATAAACCATCTTCTAACAGGCCAGGCTATCACTTTTAGGCTCTTAACCATATTAAAACAAATGAATCTACTTGTTTTGTGATCTTTTTTGTTTTCATATCATGCCATTTTTGTGCAAATGCACTATTTATTTAGAAAAAAACTATTTAGGGGCCATTTGAGCTTGAGGTCCTGGCCAAACCCTCCCCTTCTCTCATACAACTTTTAATTCTGTCATAGATATTAATAACGCAAAACGTTATTTTATCCGTGACTTAATAAAAACTCCCCGTATTGCTGGAAGAAGTCAAATGGACACAAGGCTTCCGCTGAACATCAGTTTCAGCAACCTCAAAGGTCTGAGACGCATGTTCCCAGGAAACACGGTTGATTTGATAAATAGTGTAACCATCGACCTGGATAAATTCTGTAGCACATCTACAGACGCCAGAAACTAATGACATACACAAATCCCGTTATGACTCACAGGAACAACACCAGAAGGAAAATATGGACAGACTCAACTAAGGAAATACCTTTTTGTACATACATTTCACGTTTTGTCCAGCATGTTTCATCAAATATACGGCTATGGCCCGATTAGAATACTATTAGAATTGTGGAATACTACTGTATTCCACAATTTTCAAGTATGCAATTAAATAATTCTGTAAATACTGTTCCTTTCAGGTTAAGCACGCATGTGGCTCCATCTAACCGCGGACACATGTCCCTGCCTTTGAATGTAATAATCACCCCTCTATTATTAATACAATACAATACAATTTATTTTTATCAAGAGAATTTGTTTACAATAAATGAACTTGTTAAGAAAAGTACATTTCTTGACAAGTTGTAATTCTTCATTTACAGCAAATTTTGCATACAAATTTGTTATCTAACAGAAAGATAATGAAATCACAACACATAATACATTCCGCACTGCAAACAAAGATAGCAATTCTAATCTACTGTATCATTGAGTATCAAATTTTTTCTTATTAAGAATTTTAATTTGGAGCTAGAATAACTTCTCCTGAGCCTGAAGTCTACACTAGCCAACAAGTTGTTTATTATATTCATTGTATGCCTATCTCCAAATAATAATAATAATTTTCAAGAACAGAATGCATGTGGGTACTGCTGCGGTAAATCATTGCAATGTGCTCAGGTAACCAGAAACTGGGCGGTATTCGCAATAAGGTTAAATCGCAACCACTAGTTTACAGCGCAGACGATACAGTAGAGTACCCGAAATGCATGCGAATTGCTCCCAATTTTACTGTGTAAAAAAACCTGCCATATTAGGGCCACTCAAGAGCTGTCTTATGTGCCCAAATGTATTATGTCCATGAATTGCGTGTGTTTTTATTTGTCTCTGGTCGAATTGCCTATTTTTCTGGACGAAAAACCCGAACTTCCTCGGGAGGGGAGGGGAACATTACTGTCCACGCCTAAGACCGACTAAGACAGACACGGAGTAAAAAGAGAAAAAAAAAATATAGAAGTCCTCGCGTCACTGATTGGATTATTTGAGCTCGGTGTGGGGAAGAGGTGTTTATAACCACTGTGCTAGTAGCAGCGTATACCGTTTCAATGCGATAGTGAAACTGGACGTAATCTAAGTGAGCAGAACTGACGAAAGTATTTCCGCCATCCAGCGGTTGCCGCACATTTTCTTGTAGGATAACGTTAAACAGCTATTCCACTTTGGTAGGTTGCAGTGATGGCATCGTCGCATGCAGATTGAAAGTTTGGTGCACTGAGTATGCATCTTGTTCTCGAGAATATGGTTTTGGGCACTGCCACTTATGGCATAAATTAAACTGGTTCTTCATTACCTTCATGAACGTCATCATCAGCCATTTTCAATTCACTGCTCTCCAGCAGCTTTGCAGTTCCTTCTGTTTTGTGCAATGGCCATCCATTTACTACCCACGAACTCTAATTTCATCTGTCCA